>NW_010321103.1:48489-107842 GCF_000700745.2 Antrostomus carolinensis | reverse complement strand
CTAGTAACTATGTTTTCTAGGCTCCAGCAGTTCACACTTATCTTGCTTTCATTCCACCCATGGCCACAATCAATGGTGCAATGCTGCACTGTTGAGATAGTACTAATTTCAAGCTGTTTTTACCAAAAAATATGTAGATGTCTTGAAAATGTTACCCTGGTAGTCTAGAACACATTTCAAAACTATTGTTCTAATACCAGTTTGCTCTTATCTACATGCCTAGGCTAATGCCATCTCTGTCACGGCATTCTCAAATACCTTTACATCACATTCACAACCACATCTACCAGCACACTTTGAGGTTCAGAACAGACTGAGCCTGAAATGCAACTTGGCTTAAGAAACTTCCCCTTAATTTTAAATAGCACTGACAAACTCAGATTACAACACAGAGTGTCCTGTTGGACAAATGCGCATTGGGCCAAAGACACCCTGAGTGCAACTCTGCCAAGCTTGAGGTGATGCAAGGGATGCATTTAATGTTTTTCTCCTCTTGTTCAAGCTGGCATGAAGTCATTATGAGAGCCAGAATTGAGGCTGGTTACAGTTTTACTGCTACAAGTAAACCAACATGACTAAAAGGAAGAAATAGGAGCAATAAGGAATTTAATTTCATTATTTCTTCTCCAAACCCTGAAGTTGATGCTTTTTCTTTGACAATACCACTAAATTTCTGGTGACCCACAACGTGTCACAAGCATACAGACAAGACCTCTCAAGGATGAAATAGAAGGCAAATACAGACTGTGGAAACTCCATGCCAAAGATTAAATAGACTTTCATATAAACTGAACACAACATTTTCAGTAGCAAACTCTGTTTAAATGATTACCATGTAAGTATTTTCCTCACACACAGAGCTCTGTTGTTTTTAGCAGATTTCTATAGATCTGATTTCAGAAGATTCATTACACAGGGAATGCCCCAATACTAGTTTGTAATATTTCCTGACCTTGTGGTGTTCTCTGACTACTTGCCATAATATAACTATATGATCTCCTGGTTCACTTTATTGATTTGTTCTTTACTGTTTTAATGGAGACAGGCTCAAGGGTGCCTTTAGCTGCTATACAGCTTCATTAGCCAAACATTACTACATTTACAAGAAAGCTTAGTGCAGCACCTTCTCATAGGCCTTCATTGAAAGAAACATGCCTGGTCACTACATTTCCTTGGCTACTACGGCACTGGAATGTCACACACGCAGAATTACCAGGCTTCATGTTAAAAATCTCAGAGTATTTTGCTTGTTTACGTGGTAGTTACCTGAGATGAAACTCCCTTTAAGTCCTGTCCATCTTCCTCTGTGCAACAGAATCAAACCTACCTGTTAGGCCTCCTCTGTAACAAGGAAGACAGGAGCACTGACTTTTCTCTCAATAATTGATATGGGCACTCGAGACCTGGGAAGGAGTTTTTAGAAGTCTGTCACCATAAATATTCATTGCTTCTGAAGTTCAGAGTTATACTCTTAAGAAAAGTGTCCTGATTTTGGTCCTACAGAAGGTAGAAAAGCATCGATAATCTTGTCAATGCAAAAGGACTATCAAGAACCACCACTGGCAACCATGTCTGGGAAACATGAAGGCTGTGACAAGTTAGGTAGGGGTAATGTCTTAGTTCCTTGACCAACTCTTACCTCTGGGGCACCCATATTTTCATAGTTCATTGCTATTCTGGAGCTGCAGAAAGCAATTTAGACTTTTCTCCTTTAACTTTGAAATATTCAAATAGTGGTGAGCAATTTTATTTTTCAAAATTTTCACATAAGCATTTATCTCAAGGACTGAATAGAACGATTTGAGTAACCTTAGAATATAGATAGCTCAGCAGTAACTAATTTGTTATCTCTGATACACCAAAGGTGAACAGATTAAGCAAGTTAGTTTGCTATCTACTAGATAGAAGAGGAATGTATTATCATTTTCTCTGATTAGTATCTTGTGCAGGTAATTATACTTCTCCTTTGCACATAATTAAAGTGAAGGTTGATTTCCATTCATTCTTCACAGTGGTAAAATTATCAAGTTACTTCTCAACTAATTATTTTCTGTAGTATAGTAGTGTTTCAGATCCCTGTCACATTCCATTTAGCAAACACAAAATAACTCTGAATAAGACTTATCACAGTCTGGGACTTTTATGCTATTAATTTGTAGGGGAAAAAAAAAAATCTTTAGATGGATGTTATCCAAGCTGAAAATGAATTTCATTCCCAAGAATCCAATCAGGTTGTTGTTTTTTTGTTGTTTTTTTTTCTTTAATCTAGCACAGAATCTTTTGCCTTTTTACAATCTCTATCTTTTGTTTAATTTGCCCTTAATTCGTTCAAGTTCACAGCATTTTATCTGGCAAAGATTCAGTGAATTAACATCTTAAGATGAACTTTTTTTTCTGATTATATTAATTTCATATGAGCTACACCTTGTTTTAAGACTCTCAGGGTGTTAAATACAGCAGTGATATGTGTTTGTTGCGATTACTTTTTTGAGACATAGGTAGAAACACTACCAGCATTGTGATTTGTAGAGAAGTAGCCATGCAGAATAAATTGGCAAGAAATCCCTATGCTATCAACACATGCAATTGTTGGTTGAAACCACTTTTTAAAAAGATAATTTCTTTTATATTTTTTCTGCCAGAAGCACTTAAACGACTCTGACTGAAACTGCTGTCATTTGCAGGAGGAAAATTTAGCTCCTGCTATTATTTTCCATCTTTCCATTTAGCATCCTTTTGAAATAGCTCTAAATTACATGGTCTGCCTGACTCCTGATTCTTAGATTTTATGTCACCCTACTTCAATGGTTTTTCCCCTTTCTAACACTAAGAACAAAACATAATTACTATGACCATTCTGCAGGTGTCAAATTTAAAGCCATCCTTCAACTGCTTCCACTTGTGGTGATTTTTCTTCTCCTGTTCATTGTCCTGCTTGGCCATTGTGGTTCTTTGTTGTGCTTCAAAAGCACAAGTTCTGCACATTACTTTTTCTGCTCAAATGTAGTTCTTCTCTGCCAATTGGATCAATTTGATTCCATTACAGACCTCTCAGAGCTGGATTCTCTCCTCTTATTCCAGAGTAACTCCACTGAAAACGATCTTTTCCTTGACTTACCTCAGCAAAAATTACAGTAGAATTTCCCTGTCCTTTTTACACCTTTTCTTCCTTTTCCTTTCACAGCACTGAGATGTAGTACTTTTCTGCAACAGCCCTTTATCTGTGTCAGACTAACAAATTTCAATTCCCCCTACCTCCAGTGCTATAACCCTACAGATAGAACTTGATAGCTTGAGCTTTTAACATCACCCTCCCCATTAGCTTTCACTCAACTCCTGGCTACTGTAGTTATCTGGTGTGTGATGAGCTATGAATTATTTTACCTTCTCCTTTATTTCACTCTGTATTATGATAATTGGACACATTGTTTTAAAGTTCTAATCCCCTTCACTTTTCTTTTTCCTGTAGCTTTTTGAGTCTGTTTTCATTGCAGTCCAGGCAAGGTGCCATCAAAAGCCTTGAACAATCCTGAAAAGTGCAACCTGCCTCTGTCAGCTCCTGTTTCCATCTTGAAAATTTTGAGATCTTCAAATTATGGAGCAAATCAACGTATCTTCCCTATGCCCCTCACAATTTATGACTCACTTGTAAAATATTTAAAAATTAAGAACATTTAATCAGGTACACCACTCAATTACTCTTTTTTTTTTCCACCCAGTTAATTTAGTGCCAAGAACATTGCTAGACAGGCATAGCATGGAAGAACAAAGCCTATTTAACCACAGACCAGGTACAGCAAAAGCAACAGATACCTCCCAATACCATTTGATCATTATGCTTCAGGGACAGTCCATGGAGAAACCATATCTAAAATATAAGAGGTAGAGCTCTGTCACCATTCCTGCAGGCACTGATCCAGCAGAGCACTTGAATACATCCACAGTCTGATTGATTTCAGTGGAACTATTATAAGCTCAAAGTTTCTCATGTATTTAAGTGTTTTGCTGGATTAAAGCCACAATCCCTTGATTCTGATAAAAATGGCCAATGCTGGTTAAGTTCCTCAGACAGGATTTTATGAAGATATGCTTGTTCACTGGGACATGGATTGTGATTACCAGTTTGATCACGCAGCTGACATTCAACTGCCCTAAAATAACTGTTCTGTTCTGGCAGTAATACCTTGAAGTAAAAAAATCCTCCTGTCCTGTTGTCCTTTACCTAAGCTAGTCAAAGGAAGTCTTGACCTCCTCAACTTAATAAGTTTATTTTGCAGAAATTAAGGAAAATGTCTAAGTTCTTTCTTGGAAAATGATCAATTAAGAACTGTACTCTAAAACATGTTTTTTATCTGGCATTTCAAATGGCTTTTATTAATGCTTGAGCTAGTAATTTCTTTGCTTTTTCCTAAGGGGTACTGCATGGGTGTCAGATTTTTTGTTCTACAAGAAATAATTGTGACTATAGGAAAGTGAAGGAAGAAAAAATATGTTCTATCCTTCTCACACATGAAAGCAAACTAATGCTATCAATTTAGGTTTTCTAACTAAAAATAGATTTAAGAGATATGTCTCTCAAAAGAGTCCTGTTCATGGACATTGAAACGGTAAGTCATTCAAGTTCATAAATGAAGGTCCTCTAAGGCAAAACAGAGCAAAGCTCAAAGACTGAGCACCTGTCCAGGAAAGGAATTTAAATTCAAAGAAGAAATAAGACAGTACAGGATCTGCATTACCTGGCCACTGGTGCATGCCTTTGGTGCTTTGTTAGGAACAGTGCCAGGTTTCTAACAGCCAACAGCTGAGGTGATATCCACTTAATAGGCACTCCAGTAAGATTAACTGTAGCTTACTCTGAGAAGAAACTATACCTTCTAATTATTGCAGAGCTTTGAATATTGCAGAGATAGAAGGTAAATGAGAATTGTAAGAATTGTCCTTCTACATTGCAAACTATTAACAAATTTCATCATCGTACATCCATATTTTGTCGATCTGCTAATTACTGTTAGCAGTGATGATTTAACACATGCACAAGAATATTTCTTTGTTGCCTCATTCTTCACCAATGTAATTTTTGAATGGATACCAACTACAGAGCAGTTACACAAGTGTCCTCCAGAAATTTTGTTACACTGAGTGAAACAACAGGAAGAAAAAAATATTAGTTTTTTGTAAAAAAAACCAAAAATCCCTTGTTTGCTTGAGACAATAATCAGTATATGTCAAAATTGAATATACTGCATTTAGCTATTTATTTGTCTTCTAAGAAACAGACATAGTACAGGAAAAAATACTGAATGAAGTGATTTCTTATAAGTTTCAACAATTGGGCATGAATTGAAATCAGTCTTATTCATCCCCCAAATTTGCATATTTTCAGGTAGAAGAGCAATTGTTTCCAACAAATAAAGGAAAACAAGGATCAAGAAAAACAAGCAATGATAATAGCCAGTTCTTTTTCAGAGCTTTTCATCTGCAGATACCAAAACAAGATGGTTTACTTGGCAAACATAGATTGCAGAGCATCGTGATTATTTGTGCAGGGGGAAAAAAAAAATTCTCATGAACAGGACAGATTTCAAAATTGAGCATCATTTTTTGCCATTCTTATCAAGCCTGTTCTCCAGCTTTTCTAGACATGTAAAAGCCAGCAATAGATGTGGATCCTTTATTTTAATTTCCTTAATCCCTAAGCAACTATGGATCCCTAACCTTATTCTCAAGTATTTTCAATCTAGTATTCAGACAAAAGGTAGACTTACACCCTCATCACTACTGATACAAAATCTTGCTCTGACTCTCTGTTCTTTGCTGTAACTGGAATTCTGCATCACACCAACACATCAAATACTCTCTGGATGCAGCTATTAAACTTTAACTTCTGTATCCAGTAGGATATTACAATAAACCTCAGTAAAAAAAATGAGTTTTTTCATCCTAAATCTTAATTCTAATAATTTAATTAGCTGAACCTCACTCAAGAGGGTAACTATAAAAAACACCTTTATCTTTCCTCTTCATTTACATTATCACTTACACAAACCTATCCAACCTTACCCAAAGCAAACTCATAAACACTTCTTTTGCCAAAATTACTCTGAAATTCCACCTTATCCACAGACATCACTATACCAGTGGAGTCTAAACACAGGCAATTTTTCCCCACTGACCTCAGCCTTCATCCCAGACTTCATGGACTGGGAAAATACTGCAATGAACCTAACTCAGAAATTCTTCTTTTCCAATTCAAATTTAACATAACCATTTCCCTCATTTGAATACAGATGATTTGCCCCTGATGGAAATCAAATATAATCTATTCTTACATACCTATACTCACATTTATCCCAGAAAACCAGCAGTTCTGCAGCAATAAACCTGATTCATAAATACGTCTTTTCTCTATCCCTAATCCTATCACTAGCCTTAATGATACCCAGGAGAGCAGAATCCAGAAGAAAAACAAACACTTGTCATTCATCACTGCTGACAACCTCACTTATCCTACAGTTCCACTTGGCGTAGAAAACAGCATTCAGCCTAACTCAGAGACGTCTCTGTTCACAAATTCTTAATTCTAAACATAATCCCTCAACCACAACCCTAGTACCAGCCTTCACCATATTAGGGGGCCAATACCTAGAGAGAAGCTGATAACAGACCCTCAAATATCCTGCATTTGAGTGCAAACTCATCATGCATTTTCCTGCCCTAGAGAATAGAGAAATGAATTTGACTTAGAAATGTTTGATTTCCCAGACTTCCTTATACCTAGATTTCACTACAACTGAGGGATCACTACTTAGCAAAATACTGAACATCAGGCACTCATTCCTGATAAGATTTGCAATTATTCTACATTTCTGAGCCTCCAAAAATGTGGTGATAAGCTCAACTGATACAGGTGTGGTTTCCACAGCCCATTCTTAGTCACTTCTAGGTGACTAGTAGCAGTTATTTCATTCATTTTTTATTTCCTGTCCAAACAGAAGCCCTAAGTCATACCTGCTTTCTTCAACCCTAAACCTGAACTCTAATCCCAGCCTTAACTCAACATATAACTATATCTGTGGCCACAGCAGAGAAGAAAACATATTAGTCATTCATTTTGTTTGACAAAAGACCCAGAAACCTCCTGGAAATGATATGTGCTTCTGTACCTAGAGGAAAAACAAGCATCAATCGTTCCTCACTGCCTACACTTTCTTTTATATTTCCAGTCCGTACAGAATGTGGAATCAAAATCAATTCATACACGACTCCTTTCCAAACACAAATCTTAATCATAACCTTTTACTCCAAATGGAACTGTTATGCTCGCCTTTCTGGTACCTATGATATTGGTACTTGTATAAAAAGTCATCTCTACCAGCATTACGTGTATCTCTAGTTTCTTCACATTCCAGAATGCACCTTTAAACCCAGCTCCTGCTCTGTCTGCAGCCTCAACTCCAACAACAGCCCCAAAC
Organism: Antrostomus carolinensis; assembly: GCF_000700745.2. Lineage (NCBI taxonomy): Eukaryota > Metazoa > Chordata > Aves > Caprimulgiformes > Caprimulgidae > Antrostomus > Antrostomus carolinensis. Next base: position 100,370 of record NW_010321103.1, on the reverse strand, counting down.
AGAGCTGTAACCTACCCTGGGCTATCAGGACGTAGCCAAAAATTATGTCAGTCTCTTGTCCCAGCTGGTAACTCTACTCATTCCTGACTTCTGAGTGTTTCTAAATGAAACACAAATGTAATGTATAATTGTGTATTTTCCCACCTTTAGCTCTACCCTTTCCCTGGTTAGTGTTCTTTTGACCAATACTGAACATCAGCCTTTATTTAGCCCTTGTGGTCACTAGTGCCCACTTTATGTTTTGAGGCCACCGAGAATACAAGAACAGACTTGCTAATTAATGCTTGCATCTTTTGCAAAGCACTAACCCTGAACTTCACTAGATACTTAATCACAGCAAGAACTCACATCAAAACCAACACCTGTTATAAATCCTTGCCAATACTTGCATTCATCCTACTTTTCTGGGCAGACTGCAGTGACAAGCTAAATATATAAACCTTGATTTTCCCACACTCAGGCTGGCACCTAGTTCTAACTTTAAAGTCAGTTATGTGGCGTAAGCAGTACCTACAGTAAAATTACTCATTAGCCACGCTTGTCTGTTCACACATAGGTTCATCCCAGGTTTCCAGACTTTGTAGAGATATCACTTTCTCTCCTAAGTAAGGCACTGCATGTGTGTTTGTGTGTTTATGCATATGTACACATGTATATGTAGTGTATGACACAAGGCTTTTCTGTGGTGTTTTTACTCCTCATTACTTCCTCAACATACGACCATACTCATAAGAAGGCTTATGTTGTTCAGGCAGACAGAGTTGAGTTAAACGCTGGTATCCAACTACTTCTGTGGAGACAGCATCCTCCAGAATGCTTAAATGCCGGCTGGTAATTTGTTTTATAGCAACTGCACTGTTCTGCCAGAAAAGAGCAGCCGTTACTTGTGCTGCTCCATAGGTTGGTCCTTTGTTAGGGCCTGGCAATGGCCAAAACTGTGCTGTCAGGGCCCTGTAGCAAACTTTTCTTGGCGGGGACAGGGACTATTCAAACTTTATAATGAAAGATTAACTTCCTGGCCTTTCTCAGTGGAAGGAAAAGCAGAAAAAAACCCAGTGCCTTTCAGCATCACTTGGTCATTTTTAATCCTGAGCAGGAAAAATAGAGAGCTGTTGGGACAATCCCCCTATCACCTTGTGACTTCTTCCCATTTCTGTTCCCCTGTGAGACAAGCAATTGGGCAAAAGTTAAGAGGACAAACCGTGAGTGTCCACCCATTTCTTTGCATAGATAACTCAGCTAAATTACAAAGTTATAGCACTCTTATGTGATCATGAATACATTAACTATTCCTCTTATTGAACTCTGAGGGCTGCTGCTCATTACCCTGATGGAGGATCTATTACATGTTATAGATGAGGCATTTCTTAAATAATCTTGCATCTCACATATAACACAAGGAATGTAAACCTAATAATAAACACAGAATATCAAATAATCGATGGAACACTCACACTGAACTGCTCTGCAAACAGTTTATCCACCAGATCAAATAAAAACTATTAATTGAGCAAGTTTGAACAAACACATCCATAACAGTCTTGATCTCCTCAGACAATCTGCAAACAGTTTAAATGAGCTCAGTCACAGTAGTTTCTCTTCACAAAACCTTCCTCTTTGAACCTGCTTGCTGACAGATCTCTCTTACCTCTAGCTAAAGACACCTATAGGGTATGAAAATGACAAATAACAAGATGGAGCTGTTGTGATAGTCACCTAGCACACTAATCTAAAAGGAGCCCCCAAGCTCCCTCTAAATCACAGCGTGACCTGCCACCTTCCAAACTCAGGTGCTCCTTCTACACAGTCATACCTTTACTCATGCAAGCCCAGGCAGATTGTGGGGCTTTCGCCTGTCAATTTTCTTAAACTTATTTGCTATCATGACCTACCTAGAAAAAAAACAAGAACTGCAAGTAAATACAAGCAAACAATAAACAATAAATCACCACCAAGCCCTCTGACTCAGTGGTTCACAAAGAACAGTCAGACCTGCTTTACTGCTCCTTCTCTTAACATTAGCTTTGAATTTTGAGTTGATTTTTTTTTTTTTTTTTGAGTAAACCATTTGGTGCTCCACACACTAGCAGCCAAGGTCTTCCAGAAGACAGAAAAAAAAAAAAAAGCAAAAAAAAAAACCACTTACATCCACTCATTCAAATGCATTTAATAAGGTAGTAAGAAAGCAATCAGCCAAAACATCATGCTAACAGCGTAACTGCAGCATTTATGACATCTGACAGTTCACTGGTTTTATTGAAGTGTATTAAGTGATGACAGCTAAAGCCAAGGAACAGTGAGTTGGACTCCAGCTGCAATAGTATATCTTCTCTGAATATGTATCTCACACTCAAGTATGCAAAATGAACAGAACAATGCTGAAAACATGGACTAGGACTTACACGGCATGAGTGTCAATCAGCTCAGGTTATGCATAACTTTCAGATTACAAGATGAAAGTATGTTTTTTTAAATTATCAGACACCTTAAAAACAAATTATTTCAATTTTTTTGCAAGATATTATATATTTTCCATATAAAATAGGTTTGTGTTTCTTACTTCAAGAGGCAGAGGCTTTTCCAATGACTTAATTTCTTTAAGGACACAGGAAAGTAAGTCTGTGAAACATCTCTGGGTTCCATGTCATTTCAGAGATTAACTAACTACTTGATCTTTTAAAGCTCTGAAAGTTGCTAGAGAACTAACTTGTCAGAATTCACATGTTAAAGCACATAAAAGTAAATATTTTCAAGTAGAACAACATGTATAGATTAGGAATCAGTACTGATAGCTATTAAGAACAGGTGAGAGCTAATGGTAGAAATCTCAGTAATTTTTTCAACTATGTAATTTTTGAAAAACATTTTTAAAGATAACAGGAGCTGCTGTGAGATTTTTAAATTAAATTTCTGTTGTGTACAGCACTGAAGAATGCAAAGCACATCTTATTCAAGAGATCTATCACTCACAGAATCAGTATGCAGCTCACTCGTCATTAGAGTGAAACATCTCGGTTTGCTGTCTCTAGGTCTAACTTATTTTCAAAATACTCAGCCTTTCTGTTTTTTCTTATCCTTTTTTTTGGCTGGGTAGAGAGTTGGCTAATAAATAAGCAGCTCAGGCAGAATGATATGAAGCAGAAGAGCAAACCATGAAATTAATTTGGTAAGCAATGCAAACCTTAAAATCAAGGTAAGACAAAGAATAATAAAAAAAAAGATCATGCAGTTATAAAACTGAAAAGAGGACCAGCATGTTCCTGAGTGCTATAATTGGTTGAATGTTTTTCAACAACAACAACAGTTTTGTAAAATAAGATTTTCTTTCACAGAGAAGTAACAACTTTGGCAAAGTAAATTTTAAAAGTGAAAATATGATTTACTGAAAACATAGCTTTCTATGCTTTCTGTGAATGGCTTGCATCTTTCAGTACATGGAAAACAGTAAATAAGCTAAGGCTATGTTTTTCCTCACGTTTTGAATTTCTTGCAGCTTTTCTGTCTAAAAAAAGAAGTACAAGAAAGTGGAAGAAAACATAGTTTTGTAATTGCACGTGGTTTTCCAGTAGATGGAAAAAAGTAATAAAAATGAGAAAAGTTTTTCCCCCTTCCCCCAGCCTCCCCCTATCCTTTTTAATTCTCACACAGGAAGAAAGTTACTTCTCAAGAAAATTTTCAGCAAGGTTTTCTCTGAAAATCCCCATGGGAGAATTCTCATTTCTACCAAGCTCTACTGAGAGTTTTTCTCGTCCCTTGAGATAAGCATGCCCTGTGCTGGTGCCATGCTGCTTTAGTATGACAGATGCTTAAGTCAGTGATTTTATAGCCCCATTTTCTTCATTGGCATTTTCAGGTACTGAACTCCAGGGCCAAACATCAATTTCCACGTATTTAGCAATAATTGAGATTGCACAAGGAGCCTTTTCCCTTAACCTCCATGAACAGTGGGGGGTGAGGTAGCTGTGCAGGAGTTCAGCCGATACACCTCCCTCTGCCCTCTCCAATGTTCACAGCTTTATTCCAAGTAGCTTGACACATCCAGGTTTTATCTGAAGAGCAGAAGAAAAATGAGGGGCAAAAAACCCAGTGAGGTTCTCTGATGTACTGCTCCTTTCCAGGTAGCTACATTGTCCTATGATGTACTGCTTTCAAAAGCTGGCTACTGCTGCTTTAAGAATAAAGGACTATGACTCTCAGAGGTTTCCAATGGGAGAAGTGCATTGGTTTAAACAACAACAGGTTGTTCTTTGCTCCTACAAGACACTGGAATTTCACAGCTGACTACAAGCACTGTGGAAGCCCAGCATACATACCTGCATGTATTTGGAGATGTCCAAGTCATTAAAAAGTCAACTTTTCCACATCATTCCCTATACACAGGATGTTTTCCCTGGCTAGACTGTAAAGGTATTAATATGTGCACCTTCAAGTTCCTTTCCAAGGTATCAGGAGGCCAATTCATATCAGCCAAGATATGACCTGTATGAATCAATGACATTGACTTTTACCCCCTTTTTGGTTTAAGTATTTAACAAGAGACAAAAATAAACAACAGCAAGTGACCATACTCATAACTAGTGTATGTTTACATGGCACACTGCTGAGCTCAGGTTGATATTATTTAACTCCCAGCAGGACTCAATAGCTTAGGACTGGTGACCAGGTTGTAGAGCTGTTGGCTGGCTCACTAGGAGTACAGGCAGAGCAAGCTCACAGCTGCCTTCACATCTCTATGCAAGTGCATAAATTCCCTGTAACTCATGGTCCCATCACTGTGGTCTCTGCCCTCTCTACTAATTTTCCTGTCGTTAGTAGCTGTTTCTTTGCATAGAAATACTTTAGAGGAAAGAGAGTCTAATAATCTAAAGAGATCTAAGAGAGAAATAATCTAAAAGCAGTCAATAGAAACAAGGTAGGTACCATAGCAGTTCAAGCACAGAAAGCAGGAAATTAAAGAGGGAATTTCAAGGCGTTTCACATCAGAGAACTTGTCACCCCTTCAGACCTCTCTGGGTGAGGAGAATATGAGGGAGCCAGCAGAGACTTAGGATCTCACACAGATCTGGCATCCTTGTGTGCCACTTACAGCATTCTCACATTTGAATGAGGCACAAAACCTGTTTTATGAATGTATAATGATGATGATAATACTTTGCACTTCAAAAGCTGCTTCTCTCATACAGTCTGAAAGATTAACGAATGAGACTTCACAAACCTATGCTAGTTAGCATTTAACTGATCACAGTGTTTACACTGACACACACATCTTTATTTTTGAGAAATAATTTCACTGAAAGCTTCAGTAAATTGCCAAGAAGTGTGAATTATAATCAAGGGCCAAATCCTGCCTGCTGTCTTCATACCAATTCAGAGAGCATTAGGATTTGGTTCAAACCATTTCTCATAAGCAGTAGCACATTTACCAGTTTATTTTCCTTTCTCTTATATCCTCATACACTACAATCTTCTTTTGACTCATTCTCTCTCTCTATTGATTTGATATCATTATTTCTCTTTCTTCCTCTCGTGATAGTAACTGTGCCTGAGAAGACTAAAGCAAGATCAGTACTCGAATTGCTTTCCTTGGCTGCTATGAGTTTTCTTTTAAGCTGCAAGTATTCCAAAATCTACAGCATATCTGTCAAGCAGAAACTACAGCATGCAAATCAATAGACATGCCTAGGCTGCTAAGAGCAAAACTCTTGACAATCCCGAAATAGAGCTTGAAAACTTGTATTGCTGCATGGTGATTTCTTGCTTCTCCCACAATGACCACATATACTTGCTATCCTTTCTCTGACTCCTTCAGCAGCACTCAGCTAGTCCTGGTTACAAACTACAGGCTGCTCTTTATTCTCAGATCTAAACTATTTTAGTCATTACTGATCCACGGGATAATGTTTTTTTGCTCCTGAGTGTTCGGTTCCTCTGGGACATTCAAACTCATTTGAAATACTTACGGAAAATGTAAAGGACAGAGGGGAGGTGGTGCTGTCTGCAGAGACCTGCCAGACTAACCTTGCAAAAACACTTCCATCACAAACACTAATCTTTCTCTGAAAACTAAAGCAGGTGTTCCCTTCAATTTTTCTCCTGTTTACAAATGGTGGCCCAATTCTGTCCTGCTGACTCAGACACGACTCTCAGTGAAATCCCTCTCTCTCAAGTTCAGAAATGTTCTCTCAGTAGCTAGGACAATATTTCTGTACTTACTGAGGGTGACAGGCCTCATTTTCCCTTGCTATCACCATAATGTCACTGATTAAAGTGAAATAACTCAAAAGATATATCTAAGATGCAAAACACAGTGCTGTGGGTGAGTACAGAACTATTACTGAGTTAGTTTGGATCTAAGAGCATTAAATCTAATGAATGTCATGTCTACCTGGGCAGGTATAGGCAGTAACATGCTAGACTGCACCAATCCAAGCTGGTTGATGTTAGCCAGCTCTGATCTGGCAACTGGGTAGTGGTGTTAGTCTTGGAACTAAAGAACACAGGAGAAAAGTAGGGTTTCCTCACGCAGCACATGCTGAAGAGTCTATGCAATTGCCATACCATGGCTGGTTGGTGTTCAGCTGGCCCTGCCCTCACCTCCAGCCGATGTGTGACAGTGCAGAGGCTTGGCCCTCATCAGCTTTCAGTGTCAAACTGCTGCTGCTCTGGGCAATTTTGCACTTCTGTTTCTGGTGAGAGAAATACAGGTAGAGTTTCCAGAGATTATTCTCCTCTCTCTGCCTTTCTGACCTCCATTATTCTGCTAGTTTCATGAACAATCTCACATCAGATTTTCAGTCTAGTATCCTCCAAGCAAAGAGAGCAAAATAAGAAATTCCTGGTTCTTCAAGAAGGTGGATGGCAGAAGGGTGGGTCTAAGCAACAGAGTAAAATGTCAGGGGAAAGAAATTCTTCCTAAGACTGCAGGCAATATCTTACAGGATGCTTTACAACAAACTACAGAAAGATCACCTCTTTTTGAACCATCTGCACACTATGGTACAAAATAACTTTATTTGAAAAAAGAAATACAATGATAAAAGGTAAAAATATGCTCAATATGTCTTATTCAAATAACTAATGGAGACAAAAACAGTACTGAAAAAGAGAGTATCTTCATATTATTTTAGTAGGAAGTGTAATGACAATACTGGGCAGAACCTATTAATAGCTGCTCCACCAACAGTGAGTGGGGAGGAGCTGGGGAGCACACATCAGGGCCCGGGAAAGATTGCCACCTTTCCCTGACTATAGCAAGAACCACTAAATGCAGCACTTCAGGTAGATGAAATTAATGTCCTTTAAAAAAGCTGCAATGGCAGTGCAACCGCTCCAAGAGATGAATATGATGGTAAAACCACTAATGAGAGAGATAATTGATTCAGCAGGTTAGAGTAGTAATGAAGAATCATCTACTGGATGCCTAAATCAGATCATCTGACACCTGCAGAGTACGAGTGTGGCTCGTCCAAAGTAGCGGGCCTGCTGTTAGCCTATTAATAATTTCATTGTTCATTTCTTCCTTCTTAATCTATTTGTTTCACACAAGTTTGTGTGTTTGACTAAAAAGAAAAGCAAACAAACAAACAAACAAACAGCCCCACCACGCTCTCTCGCTGAAACGATGACATTTCACAATAGCTACCTCTTTTGATTAATGCAATTTTCAGCTACTTGCAATGAATCGAGTAATCTGGTATTTACTAGATCTTAACTATTTTTCTTTTCCAAGCTAGAAATGGGGCACCCTCAGGGGACTGTTGTAGCTTTTATATATGTTGTCATTTTATATACTATTTTATATATTGGTTTTTGAAGTACTATGAATTTCCATTTTGCTAGAAAGTTGTTCATTTTTCTTGATGTTACCACCAGTTTTCTTGGGTGACCAAAGACGACTGAATTAAAACTCTGTCTGGCCAACTGCAACATCTAATCATTGGCAGAAAGCCTGCATGTGAATAAAGCCTGCCTAGTGAGTAAGAAATTGAATGTTTGTGTCTTTCTGCTGTTAAGAGGGTGTGTTTGTGAAAGCAGAAAAACAACCCAAGTTTTCATCATGGGATCACAAGCTGAATCAGGTACTGGTGTCTGTCAGAAAGTCACCTGCTATAAGACATTATGGCCATTGTGCACATTTCATTAAGACACAACTCTGTAGCATTTTATAACCCTGATTCAGAATACCAGAGTACCAATATCTTAAGAGTTGTTGCAGAAAAAGAAGCACAATTGAGAATTCCCAATTGTGTGAAGAACCCACTTATCCTTTGGAAGTGAGCAAACATTCTTGCCTCTCAAAGTATGTCAATAAGCACATCATAAAGTACTGACCCTGGAAGGTACCCAGTATTTTGGGTTTCACTGTGGTAGACAGAGTTGCTTGTATGCATTTGGCATGTCAGTTATACAGAAATAGTACAGACAAAATGCTCTTTCTGTAAATCCAAACGGAAAAAAAAAAGAATCCCAAAAAAGATCAAGTTTCTTGTTCAGAAACCTAAGCCTTCTTACCACTCAGGTCCTATTTCAAAAGGAACTATTCTCAAGCTTATTTTGAGGGGCAACACTTGTACTCACTGCTCTTGAGATCCGACACGCTTCTCTTCCACCTGCCATTCTACTCCTGCATCTGCAAAAAGGCTCAGGGAAATATATTTAAGTTGCTTGTAAGTCAGACCTCTGTGTGTTGTTCAGTGTTTTGGATGACAAGTCTGCTTTCTTCAGCTATCCTAAAATTAAAAAATGTGTAACTACTCCCCTGTTTGATATGAAAGAACAGTAGTTGGTAAACCAGCCTGCTTCACTGAGGTTTACAATGAAATATATATTTTTAACTCCTAAACATCCATCAGCATGTCAACAGAGAGAAATTCCATGATGGAAAAAAAATGGGTCCCTCATAAAGTAATTGAGGATTTATTACCAATGGAAACATTTAAATCATTGAGGCCCGAATCAGAATTTCAAGGCATGTATCTCTGTTTCTAATCAGGGTACCAATACTAGAGCTTTATTTTATTCCAAGCTTTAGACACACTGGTACATCTGTGTCTACTTACCACCTATTTGCAAATTAAATGAACCAAATTCCATTTTTCTTTCCCCTCAAAAAGCCAATAGTGACACTGCCAGCCTAGAGTGACACACACCCTGCAACGCCCAACCTTCCCCTGTTCCCAGTACACAATGGGCCAGTACTATTTCTGACCTGGATCAAGGTATGGATCCAGATTAAAAAAATAAACATTTTCTGGATTGCTTGTGCCCTGTATCATTTCACTGATCCAGTTCACCACCTGCACCCCTCATTAGTTAAGTGCCACAACAGCCAGCGTGGCACAGAGATGGGTACCAACTGCTTAAGCCAGTACTGCCGCCTAAAGAAAAAGAAATGTTTGTCAAACTACAGCTTTAAGATACAAACCAAATCCATTTAACAGCTTTTTACTGCCACTCTGGAAGATGTTTTCTCCAAGAACAGACTGTCAATATCCTATTTTTACTCTTCAGTTCAGGAAGGTGAGTTTGTGTTTGTTTGCTTTAGCATGACAAACTATGGTCTTATTGCCACACTATAAGCAAGACGGAGCAACTCCCGGGGGTGTCAGTCAGAGGTATGGATGATCTGTCCACTGCAGCTTTAGAGACTCTGCCATTCCTTTGCGGGTGATGTCCATCCTGACCATGGCAGGTTGCTATATATTGCAGTACTATCCCTTCTGTTTGTCTCCTTCCCAGTCAGACAGATACTTCTTTTTCTCATTGCCCTCTCCTATGTCTCCTTTATTACTCTGGTTCCACTGGCATTTATCCGAGTTTGGCTTTTCTCACATATTTCCAATTGTCATTTGAGGTTTACAGTCACCGTTTCTATGTTTGGAGGAAGTCAGTCTCAAATGTTGAACATTTTGCTATAGCAAGGGAGTCTCTGCAGGGATACTTACAGCTTCTGCTCTTAGTGCCTCCCAGAAATGTTTCTTTAATAACACACATAAATATTAAAGGAAGAAAAGGAAAATTAGGAGGAAGAGAAGGAGGGTTTTGTTATTTTTTCTGACCCAATTTCCATCCATCACTTCAATTAGGTTCCCAGAGACAGATGAACTTCTGCATCGATACCTTCTGTACAACTCCATATGGATCTTCAAAAAATCCTGTCTTGCTCAACCTTCCCTCCCTATTCTCTATCTGCATGAGTGCCCTATTTCTATTCCTTATTTCTTAGTAATTGTATTCAAACACTCTCTTTGTTCTTTGTTTGCTAACCTGCATTTTTTTTCCTCTAGTCAGCTTATCTCTTTTTTAGTCCTTTTGATTAAAGTTCTCAATTCATTTAGTATCTTTCTGTTTCTCCCCAGTCCTTCTAAAGTGAAACTATAAAGCACTGCAGGGAATGCTTGTATTTACCTCCCAATTCTCTTAGCCAGGCTTTCAGGCTGACTTGTGAGCTGTATACGACTACATCTTAAAAGTTTCCAATCCTACACTGAGCCATTTTACTCTTCCCTTCCTGCTCTGCTCTGGCAATAGCAATAGCTTTACTTTCTACACCCATCATGGTCTTTTAGAATTGTGATTTGCTGCTGCTAAAGTCCCTTCCTGATGATCAGATAAACTGAATAACCTGCACAATTTGGAGTGAACATCTCTGTGCACTGGCAGTGTAACTGCAGCAGGAGCAGAGAGGTGACAGGTTGCTACACTGGGCATTTTTCAACACACACATTATGTTGCAGTTTTTCATCCACCATCCGTCTGAAGTAGCAAGGAAATTGGAAGAGCATTAGTCTATAATTCTCCTCGGATTTGTCTTACAATTTGAAACAAAAACGAAGGGAAACAGCAAAGCAGTGTGCGTCACAGTCAGCTCAGTCTGATGGGGGCTTTTATTGTTATTCCAAATGATCATTTTTCTCTCTTCCACAGGCAACAGGCTGGTTTTCAGCCTAGATGTGTTTCTACCCACCACATCAATACCAGTGAGTTCATCTTTCCATTTTCACTGAAGTTGCTTAGTAACAGAAGATGAGGGGAAAGCATGTCCAGAGTGCATTGCAATGTCTTATCTTCAGGTTCATTGAAAAAGATGGACTAATGGACCACCGACGTGAAAACGTTGTTCGTATTTGAATCAGTGGATCCATTTAATATTCCTCAAGGAGCTTTTAGAAGAATATTTTTGTCATATTTCTTTTTAGCACATATATTTTTATGTGAATGCCCTATGACTATGCCACATCTAAGAAATAATAAAGTATTCCCTCCCCCTGCCCTCAGCATTTTGATCACTTTGATAAATACACAGGATAAGAGTTGCTATATTTTGGGCAGACACACTTTGAATAATTTTTTAACATCATTTTGAAAGTGAACTTACAGTCCACTAAAATGATAGGTAATCTCAAGAATTTTTAATAGTGTGGGCCTGAGCTTAATAAAGACAGTGCCTCACGGATGAGTTCCCTCACTACTGTGATCCTGAGAATGATCTCTACTCCCACAGTGACTGTATAACATCATTCAAAAGCAGCACTGCATTAAGGAAGTGTGCAGGTGGGATTTGCAGGTCTTCAGCTGTGGTCTAACTCTGTAGTTCCTGAAGGTAAACAGGAAGAGCATAGTGCTTCCAAAATCTATTACAAGATTTTAAATTATCTTTCAATAAAATTTCCTATTAAAAAACCCCAAACAAACAAACAACAAATCCCAAACAAACAATCAAAAAGATCATGCACAAAAGTCAACAGTCAACACCATTCTTGATCACCAATCTCCAGACTAGATTTAGGATAGAGTCAGCTCAGAACTCTTCATCTCTGCAATCAAAGCTGAATTTTACATCCATGTATTTCCCTTTGATCTTGCACTAAGGAAAGCACCTCTCCTCTGATTTCTATCTTTACATAAACTCATTCTGTACAGAAACATTTTTTCTCTAGACTACCTCATTGCATCCAAAGACAACAGCAGCAGCCATCAGACACACAAACCTAGGCAGGAGTTGCTTCCTTTTGATCCTGCTAGACCCAGGGAAAATGCAGAATAAAGCCCAGGGGTGTGTTTTTCCACTCCTTGCATTGACAGCACATGGCTGTGAGCTCACCACTGGCCCTGACAAGAAGACAAGCAGAGGGGTGAGGGCACACAGAGCAGAGCTGGCTGCCCAAACACTACAGCTCGGCAGCCTACTAGTGCAGATGCTGTGTCCCCAGCATGGGGAGAACTGAAACACCTCTCTACACTGTATATAAATCCAGCTGCAATTTGGAGCTCTTTAGGTATGTGCAGTGTGATGGCAGTAAATGGCTGAACCCATAGTGCGGTTATATACTTTGGTTGCTTTGTAACATTACTGTATGAACAACCTTTGGTAGTTCTTGTTGATCTATATCCTTGTCATGAAAGACATCTCCTACTTACACAGATGAACAGGGCTGGTGGGAATAAATACTGAATACAGGCCTGAATGTATGAGATATGTAACTATTGCTAACACAGTTTTTCATTTATCTGTTAGCAATAAATAATAAACAGCACTTTTAAAAGATGAGTGCTGGGTTCAGTTTTGAATATAGTTTTATTTTGAAAAGGAGAAATATGTCTGTATATCATTACAGAATACTTAAGGTCTGTGTGAGACTACCTCTTGATCATTAGTTTGGTGGGTTTTTTTATTTTTATGTTTGAATCTTAAGAGAAAATGTATTGCTGCTCCACAGCACTACTTATTCAACATCTTCAAATCCCCAAGGCAAAGAGTTTGGTTAGACACAAGCTGGCAGAGTACAGATCATAATTATACTGAAAGGGAAGGGTTTTAAAATTCAAGATAAGAAAAATGTGATATGAAATACACAATTTGACTAAGAACTTGGAAACGGATGGTCAGGAACCTGCAGGATTATCTTTAATACTTAAGGGCACATTATGCATGGCCTTGCATTATGCATTTATCATTACTCCTGACTGCAGTATCGTAGCAGAAAATACGTGTGATAACAAATTACTCCTATAAATCCTAGCAAACAGTTGATACTTCTATTGCATGTTTCCCTCTGGAGTTTTCTAAAATTCTTTAGAAACTATAGCCTGTATGTTGCAGAATGATAATTGTTTTATCTGTACTGAGATTACAGTAGTTTTATTTGATAAATACATCAGAATTTGGCCCAATGAAGAAATTGCCTGATCTACTACTGAAACTTAGTCATACCTATAAACCACATGAAATCAAACACCCTTCAGTGCACAGTGTCACTACATACAGTTTAGGGCAGGAATTGAAGATACTGAAAATAAGTGAAACTAAAAGGAACGAGGGTATTAATGTGATATAAAAATAGCTTGAGCCTGTACTTTCTTCTTTGACCAAAAAGTCTCAAAGGTTCTTCAATGTCTACGCACACATACTAAGAACAGAAACGTCTGCAAAAGTTAAGCCAGCGTTATGCTCAAAGCTGTAACATGGCTGAAAGAACCAGCTCATGCACTGGAAGCAGTACTGCCTTTTCATCCTCTGCCATCCAGCACCTAAGCTGTGATCCACTGTACTGCAGGTTGCTCAATACATTCACAAGTGTAATAAAAAGAACTAGACCATGTCCCAAAGGGATAGAATGAAAGAGATAAAAAAATGAACAATAAAATTCCATTGCAGATACTTCCAGCTTTTCTGTATTTTCCCCCCAATCTCCTCATCTTTAACAAGGGAAGTTTCCTTCTTGTTTTGTGTACTTTGTAAATAGTAACAGCCATTATTTATTCAACATATTTGCCTTTTGTAATGTTGGCTTTAATTTTTAATATTCACACTGATATTCTTCTTCAATAGCACTGTGCACAGGGGCATATCTGTTTGTATTTATTCATTAGCGTGTTGCTAATTAAATATGTGTTTCATTAAACTTGTTTAAAAAAAAGGGAAAAGTTGAGAAGAATGAACATACTGAAGTACAACACCCCAAGGCTCTGAAAAAGCTTCCACAGCTGAGTTGTTAAAAGTAATGTGGGCAGCAGGAGTGTCAAAAGCATCTAATGTTTTCTGCACAGTACCAAGTTTAAACAAAATGTGTGTGCTAAAGGTGGCAGGTAAAGTTAGCATGTATCTGTCTACTTAGAATATTCATGCCTGGGAATCAAAGCGCTTCAGCTACTTTTCCTCTGGCTGCTCCCCTGGCTGGCTTTTTGCCACATGCATTATTTTCTTAGAAGATTCCTTTACAAAGATGTACAGACATACATCATGCATAAATGAGCATAAAGTGATCGCCTGCTTTGACTATCTCTGCATGGTGAATACTAAGGAACTGTTTTTCTCCTCTAAGCCTAGAAACCCAAATCCCTGCCCAGCTTCTTAAATGCCACTGAATCTTCAGTGTTGCCCTCCGACATCCCAACCTGGCAAAGTGCATTTTGACACGTGTGGATGTTCCTGCTGGCTGCACAGCGGTCACTACATGTTCTCTACAGCAATGTGTCCCTGAAGCATAGCAAATGCAGCAGTGGAATGGCTCAGTGATAACCTTAACTTTAGGATGGGCACATGGTGAGAATCCAGGCACAAGCCTGAGAGGGTCATTTTACTAGTTTTGATCCTGTGGTTGGCTGAACTTTTTCAAGTCATTCTGTTGGGCTTTGCCATGGAAAGCTGCACCCACTGATCCTGCCTTCACTAGCTAACCAATCTAGCGCGACAGCTGACAGTGACAAGTTCTAGTGAAAAATGAAATTTGTTCTTCAAGTGTGCGAAGTGTCACCAAGCTAAAACCATGGTGCCAACACCAACAGAACAACCTGTTGAATACATGGGATACTCATAAACGCAAGTTAGTAGGTGTATATCTGATCACATGATCTGGAACAGGAACACATCCCAAGATGGTAACTGCCAGCTACACAAAGGCTGTATTTACCACTCGGGAGAAAAAGTGGGAAAACAAGCATGCAACTGGCACGGGAACAAATGCATCAAGCTGGAGCACCAGGAATTATGACACAAACTCAGCGTATCAGAGATTTGCAGGAACTTTACAGCAATCTGTAGATCTTGCAGTAATGGCACATAAAATGAAAGAATATGCATGGGAAATCACCAGTTTATGCAAAATAAAAGGGTAGGCAAATGAAAATTTTTTCAGAAGGAACATTTATCACACATTCACAGTTACTGCTAACAGACAGTTATGATGATGGTGGACACAGAGAGAATGACTTGGCTACTAGATGAAGTCAAATGGTACTAGCTACAAAAATGTGCTTGTTAGAAGGAATAATGATGGCTTGAAGAAAAGTGAAATAAAAGATAAGATTTAATAAAAGGTCTAGGGTATGAAGCAAGTCTGTTGCAAAAAGACAGTTGTAACAACCTCAGCATATGTAAAGAATGAACTTAGAAGGATAGTGCACATGACAATATTTACTAGAGTGCAAGGAATGATAAACAGAAAACAGATCAAGAGTGTGCAGAACAGAGCGAAGAATGGCACAGAACAAAGAGGTTTAGAGATAAACAGAGTTATGGAGCAGATGCAGAACAAAAAGTGCAAGAATGTCATTAAGCTCCACTGTCACAGCTGCACTGGCAGATGGAAAAATACAAATAAGGTATAAAACAATGCTCTAAGATCCACAAGGTGTCTGTTCCATGGTTACAATGGTCCTAAATGCACCGGTTTTGTTCTCAAAAAGAATCTGTATTTAATGTCTAAGTATTTAAATACAATATTTCCGTGAACATATAGATAAACGCTTCTCACGTGAATTTACCCTGTTCAGCCGATTACTTCTTTCTTGCCCTCAAGGATGTGGACAGCATGAGGATCCAAAAGAAAAATCATGCGATAAAAGTTATAAATGATCACACAAAAAAGGGATGTCTTGGTCTTCATTTGTAGCCACTTGATCCCTATAAACAGCAGTTGGTTGAGACAGAAAACCAACAAAATTGAATTCAAATTTAGGCATATTTAACAACATATGGAGTGTTTTCATTCAACTGAAAGATTAAATTTTTATTAGTATTTCATCAAACTTTAACTATCATCTGGAAGAAGTAACTTGTTTTCATTATTTCCTTAGGATATTTAATTCTTTTACAGTAAAATATTAATGTTCAGTCATGTATATTTTCCTTCTGTTCCTCATTCTCTCCAGTTTTTGACCATTTAAATGTTAAAAAAACATAATTAAATAACTTCTTCCTTGGTCTTGAAAGACTATTTCCATGATGAAATAAAATTTATTTACCACTGCATGTTTATTATATATTAATAGGCTGAAAGAGAAACTCTTCTTCAAGGACTTTATAATCTACTGTATACAGGAAAAAAAAGGGCAATTTGAGAATGGACAATAGTTTAAGTGGCACTATATGGGTTTTTGATAAGGGAAAGGTAAAAGACTGCTTAAGACATGCTGTAAAATCCTGAAGTCACTTCAGTGTCTTTACTGATTTTAGTGGACCTAATTTTATAGGCAGGATTTATGTAAGAATTTAATAAAAAACAGAGAAGTTACTCAGTAGACAAGAAAGAAAGATTGTTCCAGGTATGAACTAATTATCTCGGAGACAGATCAAGATAAAGAAATAAAGGTCATATTAGGAAGAGGGATGAATAGATCAAGTGAAATAGAACAACAAAAGATTGTAAGAATGAGAAGACAATTTTCAATGATGAACAGCACTGATGAAACTGTGGAAGGAGCAAGATCAAAAGCAGGAAAGAACACCTGAAAAGGAAACAAAACAATTGCTGTTCATCCATAGGGGTAACAAAGGAGACTCAGACTAGATGAGTATAGTTGAGTCAATACATGGATTTCAGGGTATGATATGAATAGAGTGGAGGAAAGAAAAACAAACCATTATAAATGTCAAACTTAACATAATATTTACAAGATAGACAGTAAGGAAGGACTAGATCAACACTGTAGAGATAAAGGTAGAGAAAGTATGTGATAAGATCAGCTATAAAGATAGTAACATTCAAATAGTGACAAAATAGCAAACAAATTATTTCAAAGTGATAGTTCAAGAAACTGGATGACAGGTGAGGAAAAGAGGCAGTTATTTAGTATCCATAGAGATGTTGGTACATCATCATCCCTAGAACCACATGTACAAGAACATGCACATTTCATTCATCTGATTACATTAAGATACTCCTAATGTGCCATGTTAAAATAATAAAATTATTTGAATGCTACCTCTGCTGAGTATCACATAATTTATACCTTCATTTCAGTTTTGAGCGAAAATCTCTCTCTCTCTCTCCTTAGTGCTACATATATTAAACCAAAATCATTTATTTGCTTTCAATTCCTGCTAGTAAAGATAATGTTATTCACTTTTTATAATGAAGTTAAGTGCTTCAAAAAGTCCTTCATGCAGCAGCATCATCTGTGTGCTGAGATGAAAGGTCCATATCTACCACTTCAAAAAGCATTCTCCTTGCTATGGATACCCATTGACATATACCCTGTGCAAAAGACCCCTTCTCATTTCCTGGAAACTGAGTGGGCTGCTTAGTGAAAAACTGTTCACCACCCATCTCAACTCACAAAAACATATCTAATGTTTGAGTACAAAGAAAAATGACAACTGCACTAACATGATTTCAGTGCATCTACTGTTCGTAAAGAAATGACAATTTCAAGCTGTCACGCTGCTGAAGAATTCTAAAATTGCTGTTGATGCACCATGTAACCAGTGAACAGGTGCTAGAAATGATTGGAGCACGGTTCACATTAAATAGAGACCTTTGGAAAAGAAAGATACATTCTGCCAGGCAAACGTGGAGAGGTTCAGCTGATAATGCATATTTACGAATACTGGCAAGCAGTGGAAAAAGAACAGGAGGTAGAAAGAAAAAAAAAAATCTTGGATGAACACAGTGATAACACAGGAGAAAAGCAGACTGTTTCTCCGCTGAGAGATTATAGCCATACACCGTGCAGGACAGTCAAACCTTTAATAATAACAATGACACAGCACGAAAAAGACTTCCCTCTTAAAAAGAAAAGGCAGCCTCTGTATTTAATGAAAATCCTGTTTTCCTAACATTATCGGTATCTGAAGGACAATCTAGGTGCTTCGAGAAACCCCGTGGCCATTATCTCACAGAAGGTTAAATGGAATTACCAACTCTTCAGCAACTTCTCTCTTTTTACTAAACTCAACAGCTTAACAGATTCAACTACAGATCCAAAACAAAGATAACCAAAGGTGTGTAGAAAGATGTTTCAGCCAGCGTGTAAAACAGTGGGAAGCATTTGGTAGGTTTTAATCTAGAACTAAGACAGTCCCCTCCAAAGAAACCAGACAGTTCAATGCCCCTTTTGTACCTCTTGCTCTCTACAGCTTCTACAGATCGTTTGACCAGCCTGCCTTTGCCAGACTTACTGCAGTGTGGGGCATAGGGGTGTGGAGGGATTTGTGAGGGATGAAGAGAAAAAAGGTATTAACAGTTCGAAATAAAAATCAAGAAAACTCATTCAGCTGTTGGAAGTGGAACTTAAATGGCTGATATCAAACACCCTCCATCCTCTTACTTCTGTCTCCAAAATACCTACAAGACACTCAGTAATCTGGCATGTTTGTGCTGTACCTGCAAACCTCCCTGGAAATCGTGCAGAGCTCTAAAACTACATGTCATTTGGGTGCCACAATTGTGCCACTTTGATGTATGGGTTTACATTAGGCAAACAGGACAGAAAAATAGCTACAAGGAAAACAAAAATAATTTCCTATGTACTTTCCTCGCATTCTGATTCAGTGTGTTAAACTGCCTCAGACTATCAGGCTGCAGAAGCCAGCACATGGCTGAGTACAACAGGTAGTACCCATTCACTAATTCTATGTGCATACAGAACTGAAAAAGGCAAAACCAAATTCCCCATCCATCATACACAGCCACAGCCAGATAATGCTCTACAGCAGATAGGTGGGTATAAATTCTACCTGGATCCTTGGTCGGGTACAATATTTTACTCCTGTGGTTATCCTAAACTGGACAACAGCTGAAAAAAAATCCTTCTGTTCTGAAATCCCCTGACAACGTTTGCCCTCATGACCCATTGTTTTAGTTAATTCTTGATTGTGAACATTGCATAAACAAGCTATTTTCTAATATAGAATTTCTCACCTTTATTTCAGTGGCTGAATTCTTAATCCTGTACTCTAGGATGGCAAAAGGCAGGGAGTGATCTGATGCTGTGGCAATGAAAGTGCTGATCAGATCTTATCAATTTTGTATTTCAGTCAACTGCCTCTAAAAAAAACACCCCCAAAACCACAAAATCTGTGTAACCTCTATTCTTCTATCCTTTTACAAATGCAAATAAAACATCAGCATTTGGGAAACAGAAGCAGGCCAAAAAATATACCCTTGGGAAAGACAGGTACTGCCAACTCCTCCTCTATGCCTGAATATTTCTCCTTTCAGACAGCCACAGTGGATAACATTTTTCCAAGCCTATCTAAGACGATGGGTTTGATTTCAGGAACAACCGTGGAGAATCTAGACAAGCTTCCAGCGAGATCTAGTTCATAACGTGTATTCAGAGCTCAACTTATGTAAAGTTCCTGCATGCTGAAAGTTTCTGGGTTTGAACCCATCCTTAATGAGAACAAGTTCTTCAGGTATCTCTTACTATTTTTGAAGTTTTGTTCTAGGTTAGCACAAAAAGATAATGATAAGACTTTAGCAGAGCAAAGAATACAAAACACAATGTCAAACACAAAGTATCTGACAAGAAGTTTACTTGTAACTGACATGACAGACATGGGTGATAAACATCTTGCATCTGACAGCCACATTTCAGCTTTTGGGTTCTACGGAAACAGTATTTGTTAATACTTTAACTGCCAGGCTACGTGCAGGTGTAGCAACAAGCATGTTTCTCATTTCATCCAAGGATCTGCACTGGATGTCACAAACTATCCCAATAACTCATGCAGCAAAAGCAGGAAAAAAAGGATCTGTTAAGATTCCTAAACATATTGGCAGGATAAAGACAAAACAAATATTGAAGTGGCAAACAGAACACAAGGGAACACAACGACCTTAACAGAATCACACATACCCCCATACTGACAGAGGCTCTCCTGCTAATTATATGGGTATTTTGCTAATGTGCCAAGAGAGATGAGTGTAGAGAACCCAATCACTCTGCTGTGTCTGCTTTGCAAATCTTTCAAAGGTCAAAATGAAACTGGAAGTAATCTAAAATGCCCTGCATTTACCCCTCTGTCCCCAGTGACATTTTGGAATCATGTGCTGAACTAAGCAGCTTGGCATAGAATGTACTTGGCCACATCTCCACAGAAGAGTATAAGAAAAAGCACTTAACATTGACCTATTTGTGCTCCTGTTTTAATCAACTGGAAAACACAGGCTGGTAAAAAATGGATGCATCTGAAAGTCCTACCTGTGAGCATTAATGTTACAAAAATTTAGACGTGAACAAGTACTACTGATAACTCTGCAACTGTCTCCTAATGCTCCGCTCTCCCAAAAGAGATGAGATGACCATCTCTGGATCTCAGATTCCCTAGCATTAGAGAGAGATTAGGCTTGGAAAGAGGAGGAAGGACAGGTATACAGGGGAAGGAGACACCTGAGGAAGTAGAGCATGTTTTAAACCAGCTGCAGTAAAGCTCACAGGTGT
The DNA here is from genome assembly GCF_000700745.2 of Antrostomus carolinensis. NCBI lineage: Eukaryota > Metazoa > Chordata > Aves > Caprimulgiformes > Caprimulgidae > Antrostomus > Antrostomus carolinensis. The sequence goes on along the minus strand of NW_010321103.1, from coordinate 79,703 downwards.
GCACTGCAGAGCAGACAACGAGTTCTGTGCTAGAAGTGACTGTCCTTTAAGTGAGAGAGATGCTGTGGTAACTCAAGATGCGAGGTGTACCCTTTGATACAACTGCTTTTATATTTTAAGATAAATCCTGATTTAAGTAGCAATCACTTGTCTGCTCAAGTATGACTTTTTATTTTCAAATAAGGCTTTAAACTTTCTTTGCCACAAGCCTGCCCCCCCCCATACGCTGTACAGCATGCAATTTTGATTTCCCGCTGAATTCACACTTTTTGTTTGCTTATATATTTCAAGATCTCAATCAATCATGTTGTCAAAACAGTCTTTTTGTATCATCTACCTACCACCACTTGTCATTAGAGATGTTTAAAGCTCCACTGCTGTTGAGAGTCTGATTTACACTCTGACATCTCCCACACTGAGCTTATTATAATTGTCTATAAACTGCCCTTTCACAAGCTTTAATTAGGAAATAACAAATGGTTCAGGAGCATGCTGTTAGGCAGTTTATTCTTTCTAAATTCAGTATTTCCACTGTACTCTACTGATCACAATGTCATGCTATGCAACAATCATGTTGATTTCTAAATTTTTACTTTAACATTTAAATCTCCTTATGACCTTTTCCCTTCTACTCCTCCTTCTCCTCTGCTCAAATACATTTTACAGCTTTCTGAATTGTTCTAGATGCAATATTGCAGAGCTGAAACAGGAATAAGCTAAAAATAAGTACTGCACCATTAGAAAACGTTTATTTTATTAAAGGCCCACTAGAGATGTGGTTTTCTTGGTTATACACAGTACTCTCTGCATTCTAATACACCACTGTAGCCTCACAATTTCACTGAGGACTTTAATAAAAAGTCTGAGATGAATTATATTGTTCAGTGGCTCGGAGTCACAAATTCCAGAAAGGGTTATATAGTTCAATTAACTAGTCACCACATTGCCAGAGCTTATTTTATACAGTAAAATTAACACTGGAGAAGCGTATCTATAGCAGCTGCTGCAGACTGCAGTATTCTATCAAACAAAGTCTGAAGAGATAATCACGCAGATCCCAAAATAAATGGAGGAGGAAGTTCTAAAGGTTGAACAGGAATGCAAGCTTTTGGATGCATATCTATGCATCTCTTGTTTGCAAAACTTTATTTTCCATGTCTATAAATTGAATAGTTTATTTAGAGAAAAAGATGATTTGAACCTCACTGATACAAACAGTCCTGCACTACCTGTTTGCTCAAACTTCACAAAAGAATGTGTTTTAGTATTTATGAGAAATAGTCACAGCCTAGTCTGCCTGCAATCAGTCACTGCTGTTTTGCAGCAGAACAAAGACTTCTGAACAGATTCATCATTAGAATTGCCTATCTAACAGCAATTCCATTCTAAAACCTTGTTTTCCCTGCACAGCTCTGATTGCAGCAACAAAAGGTTTGAATGGGCTCAAGGTATTTCTCTAACTTGCTGTGCTGTTATTTCTCATCTGAGAACAGGCTACTGTTCAGGTCTGTAGTCCCCTTCTCTTCAGTACTAGGTCAGAGTACTTCAAACCAATGTTACAATTGTTTTGGTAACAAAAGAGCAGAGGAATGCATATTTGGTTCAAATGCTTTTTCCTTAATGTTTCACAACCTCTAGTTACCATCTCATGTGTAAGAAGATTCTGCACAGCATGATGTCCAGGTACATGTGGTGGCTCTCCAATGGCATTCTGCTGCTACAGGCAATTTTGGAAGTGAAACTATAGAAAGCATTAGGAGTTCTAATATTTTGAGTAGTCTTTCAGTTGAACTCAGCAAAGACATAAGAACCATCAAGCATATCACAGAATGGTTTGGGTTGGAAGGGACCTTAAAGATCATCCAGTTCCAATCCCCCTGCCATCAGCAGGGACACCTTCCACTAGACCAGGTTGCTCAAAGTTTCATCCAACCTGGCCTTGAACACTTCCAGGGAGGAGCAGCCACAGCTTCTCTGGGCAACCTGGGCCAGTGTCTCACCACCCTCATAGGAAAGTATTTCTTCTGAAAATCTCATCTCAATCTCCCCTCTTCCAGTTTAAAACCACTACCTCTCATCCTGTCACTCCCTGCCCTTGTAAAAAGTCCCTTCCCAGCCTTTCTGCAGGTCCCTTCAGGTATTGGAAGGCTGCTTTAAGATCTCCCCGAAGCCTTTTCTTCTCCAGGCTGAACAGCCCCAACTCTCTCAGCCTGTCCTCATAGGAGAGGTGCTCCAGCCCTCTGATGATCCTCGTGGCCTCCTCTGGATTTGCTCCAGTAAATCCATGTTCTTCTTATGTTGGGGGCCCCAGAACTGGATGCAGTACTCCAGGAGAGGTCTCATGAGAGTGGAGTAGAGGAGCAGAATCACCTCCCTTGACCTCCTGACCACACTTCTCTTGATGCAGCCCAGGACATGGTTGGCATACATTTGTGAAGAACTCAGCAGCAAGAAGCACAAGTGGCAACAAATAGCATTTAGGCTTCCATGTTGTCTTTTATAGCAATATTCACACTATGGACAAAAGTGTACCCATGATGCACTGACAGCTTGTTGAGATAAACACACTGAAACAGCAACTTTCTTTCTCAATGCCTGACAACGTAGACTATTTCCCCACTCGATAATTGATAGTGTTTTCCTCCATGAAGACATGTCTTGGGGTCTGTTCATAAAGACTAAAATCTGTCTCTATAATGGGCATTTTGCTGAGTTTCTTCTCTACGGTTTTCATACAGTAATATATATATACACACACATACAAAAATACTAATACAATACTTCATTAAACCCACCATACGACACTTTCCTTTATAATACACAAATATGCATTTGTTTGACATATGAAGATAAATGCAGTGTTATAGGAGCGGTGTACTGGAGTGCACTGTTGATCAAGCTAAGCCTAACCTGTTGAAAATAATATTTCTGCTTTGTTAGCTCCAATCATTCATCAACTTGCACAGCAATTCAGTGAACATCTTTCTCAAAGTGTTCTTCAGGGAACAGAATACCCAGCACGTTTTAAAAACTGATATATTTTGTTTTAATAAAATGTTTGGCTTTCCGTGCATAGACTGATACACTCTGTCAAAACGTGTTAGATCCCTAGACAACTGCATAACACCAGAGTATTATTTGACACATTTTTGAAGTCTATTTTTACTTATTTTTGTCTATTATTTTATTTATGTTTGGTGCTAGGCTTTATTTTTATTTATTCACATTTTTTACTCTCAAAGTTTAATCCTGGCATTTCATCTGCACATACTGTGTACTTCTGGTGTGCTCAAAGGGAAACTGTTGGGATTGGCTTGTGTAAAATTTGTACTAGGCTCATGCATCCTGTTGGGCGTGGACCTAAAATGCTGTAACAGGTTTAGGTTGAGAGAAGGCCAGATTCAACTGTGTGCTGAATGACCTCCAAAGGATGGTAATTTTCCACTTTCCAGGAATGACCTTTATGTTGCAGATATAAAGAACTAATTTTCATTTCTTCTAAATCTGACTCAAACTCTCATTTACTTGTAAGAACTGTTTTAAATCCTGTTTTTGTCTAGGTTATTTTGTGATACAATGTGCTATTATTCTACATAAAATAAACGAGAATTAATATCTCAAGGGTGAATTAATTACTGAATATCAAAACACGAAGTAGTGAAACAATATGGAAATTATTTGTTTTTAAAGTTCCAAGGAATAAAAATAATGATGGAATTCTAAAATTATAATAAATAACTGGTTAGTTACCACTCTTTATAATCTCTCTACTCTGCAGAACGATCTGCCAGATTGAGTGTCCTAAGGCAAAAATATATCTCTGGTTTATAAATAATTTCCTGAATCCACAGGAACACCTAAACAGAAGTTACAGGCAATTTCACAGAAGTCTGGAATATCCTTTCCTTTTTACCTGGAAATTTTTTTTGCTCTGGTCTATTTTAGCAGACAGACTCTGACTGTAACCACTGTTTCCTAAATATCTTGTTTACTCCTTATTACAGTACCTATGCTTTTTTAGCAGGGAGATTTATTATATTAGCAACAATATTTTATAAAGTCCAAGAGGAAAAATTTGGCACCATTTGGAAGGATCCATCTGAATCAGTTTAAATGGCCACAAATCCTGTAACCGCTGTGTTGAGGCTACTGTATGAAATCCAAGGCAAGTATAACAAACTCAAAGGGGATTCTTAGTGTTCAGATACACATGCTAGTTTTGATACACAATTTAAACCGAACAGTATTACTTGTAAATTTTTTATTATTCTCTATAAGATTATTCCAGTAATTTGCTCTGAGAAATCCCTATTTTAATATGTAAACAAATGGAAGAATCTGAAGAAAAGTTTCCCTTTTGTTTCATTCTAATATTCAGTTGCTTCTTCATATTCAGAATTCATCCTCAATTCCTCAGAATCCCTTTGTTATAGGTGAACAGTGACAGCTTAACAATGCACTAATTTCTGCCATATATTACAGTAATAGCACATTTTCCTGTGAATACAAGTACATCTGAAATTTCTAAATGAAATTTCCCTGGGTTATGAAGATACATAGATTGAACTCTACATCAGTTGTACATCTGCTCCTCCCAAATATGTGACAAAGGCTCTGGATACATAATGTACAACAGCTGTCACAGATGTAAAGTCTGCACAGAATACTTCAGACAGATATTTGCACTAGTATTCACTATATGAGATGTACTGTTTCTTGTGAAATTTATCTGAAAAAGTAGCTTTTGTAAGTGAAGAACTTCCTGCCTTTCAGTATACGTAAGGTTGAGAACAGATGCACAAACCCATTCTCTCTGTGGGTGTTTTTAATGCTATCAAAAATTCCTTCCAGGAATTCAGTTTTCTGAAAGATAGTAAAAGCATAGAAAGGCCGAGAATTCAAGGTATCACAAGAGCACCAAAATATGGAGAAGTCTCTGAAAACATTGTAAATTTAATGGATTCAAACAAAGAGAGATGAAGAAGCAAGGGTATTATTTTTCCTGTGATCTTTATTTTCTTTCCTCATTTTTCAATTCTGCTGTGCAGTCTCAAGCACAAGTACGTATAGTCTTAATTAGAGTTGGAAACCTTCATGTGGAGGAAGAGCTGTGCCAAATGACACCACAAAGCTTCAAATCTGTATGGCTAAATACCCCCACATAAAGTTGTAGTAAGATATGTCTGCACAGTTTTTTTGCAGAAGGATGTGAGCTCACAGGTTGTGAGCTGAGGAAAAGCCACATAACAGTGACATTAAACTCAAGTTAATAAGACCTGCTGGGAGGTATTTACTGCAAAGCAAGAGGTAGACAGGTTCTTCCTTTCTGGTTCCAATGCAATCCATGTTGACTTTATGAGCTTTTTTTAAAAAAAAAGAAGCACAGAAACTTTGGTGGGCCATATAAGGAAATCATATAGTAGCTAAATAGTAGCTGAAGGGCTGATGGCTCTGAGGATCAGGACCAAAGTCCTAAATGAGTGACAAATAAGCATTGAGAATCAGTGGAAGGTACTAAAATGTCAGGATGCTGAAAACTAGATGGATTACAAAGCCCATCGGTTTTGATAAATAGCTCTCTTGAAATAAAGCTGTAACACCTTATTGGATAAAGCACTGGTTGCTCTTCAGCTGAACAAACAGGTCAAGTACATGTCCAGACAAATATCTGTTCTTCAACATTAAAGAGAGTTGCAACTCTGTCTCTCCTCTCTGTCAGTTTGCTTTTGGATTCATTTTGACTATTGTTACACTTCTGCGGATTTAAATAGGACATACCAGAGCTGGAGGGGCCATTTAACTATGTCTCAGTAATGTGTGCACACCTCATTCAAAATGAGATTATTGATATGAGTCATTCTTGATGTATGTTTATACCTTGCACAAGCAACATAGTCCTGATATAACTGATTAGGCAAATATACTAGTTAATTAAATAATACAACTCCATAGAATTGTTCCCCACTTCTGTGAGTTAGCACTCACAATCTATTTATCCTGCCAAAATGACACGTTTCTGAAGCTTTCACACCTGGCTAACTGAACTCTGCTATTTTTCTAGGGGGTTCTACGATGCCCCAGCTACAGCAGGTAAGATTTATAAGAGCACACAATATTTTGTATTTATATCATACCTTTCATCCTTGAGATATTTTAAAATCTTAAATTATAATTTAGACAAAGATAATTTATTACACCTCTGTATTACAGCCCTATTCTATAATGGGATGAATTAACCATTATTTCAACAGCACACTAGGTTTACAAAAAAAAATCCTAAAGTAACTCAACTTAAATGCAAATGAAATTAATATCAACAGCAAATCATTTGAGTATATAGCTTTGTTTCAGGATTGACTAAGGAAATCCAAAATAATTTCTCACAGGCTGCTAAATGCCAATCAGTGGGGGGGCTCTTTGCTTATTTGTTTATCTTTTATATGAAGAAAGACTTTTGCCTACCTGAGCCAGACCCAGGACTGTCAGCTGTTCCACAGTTTCCACAAGAACCTCTCAGATGTCCAGATCCTGAGAAGCATTTTAAATTAATATTTGAAACCATCTGGTCAAGTAAAATATACTGAAGCTTGACAAATACAACTGGCAGGAGACAGAGGTATAATTAATCCAATTTTAATACAAGCACAGAGGTAATACTAAGGCATGACTAGGAAAACCAAGAATTTAATATCTCTGTTCCGAACTTTCTGCCTGTAAGAATAACTACAACTACTGCTGTCTGAAAATGCTTTCAGCAAAAGCCTTAACGTTCCAAATGATCCTGCAAATCTCATTTCTGTATGCTTTTTAAGTTGTTTAGTTCTGAATCAGCAGTCTGAAAGTGTGTTTAAACACTGCAGGTAACCATTTCCCATGGACCAAATAGGGAGGAAATCAGGTTATAGTGAGGGCACCCAGCAGGACTCTTCTACTGTCTACTCAGTGTCAACGTAAACGGATTCCTTTAAGACACACACTTGGGGAGAGGTGAACAGATTGTAGGAAACATGTTCTGCATGCAAGAAAGAGCAAGGAGATGGAATATGGGATACTATGAGATAATTATGCACAGGGAAAAAAAAAGAAGACTCAGACAGGATATAGCAACAGAATAACAATATTTCAGGAGACGGGAGCTGTACAAACTAGGGTGACTTGTAGCAGCACAAAGCAAATAATAGATGAGCATCCCCTCTTTCGCTTCTGTGCTCACTTACTAATTCTTTCATGCAAAATAACTGCCACATTGCAAGTTCCTGATGGTTTCTTTATCATTGTTCAGGTTACTAAAATTACTGTTTTTGCCAAGCATTCAGTTATATACTAAATAAGAAATATACTACAGAGAGTTATAAATATTTATGCATTAAAACAAAAAAAACCTTTTGGACTGACCAAAAAATTGATTATGACAGCTGAAAAATTGAGAAAAGTTTGCTGTAATAAGCACAGAAAAACACCTAGAAAGATGCTAAGCAGGCACAAATCTTAAATGTACGTAGCCCAGTACCTCTCTGCATGTAACCTTCTCTAAGTCATATGGCGACTATAAGGAACAATATCTCTCCAAGTACAATCTCATAACACATCATGTCACACAGCACAAAAACAGTGAGAACAATCAAAGGAGAATGCAATTGGAGATGTGCTTCTCTGATACAATACCAAGCTTTTTAAATAGGATTCAAATATTTCTAACAGTGATCTAGCAGAACAGAACACATTTAACCTATCAAAAGAGTGGGATTACATTAGTGATTAATATGAGAGACTGTTGCTTTTGACACAAAGTTTTATTTTGCAGTTCTGCACTATAGACTCATTAAAGGAGCTACAAAGGTGACGCACAGCCAACAGAAATGACCCATCAGAAATTCTACTAGAGCAAACCAGGAGATATATATTCTTTGGATACTACAACTGCATCTGGAGGAGAGGACTCTGCACACACAAGGACCAAGACTGGAATGCCACCATGATCTCATCCGTAACAGTGAACTGAGCACAGCCTAAAGGTAAAGGAAAATAAATTCAACTCTTCTCTAATTTCAAATCCACTTGATTATTATGGGTTTGAAATTTCAGCTCTCGATGCATTTCTTTTTTAGCAGAGATAACATAATTAAAGAGAGGCTGAAAATATCTATTGGGGAAAATGTGGTAAAAATGCAGCAGGGAAACAAAAGCTACCGACATAAAGAAAAAGCATTAAGTACATATATACAGATCTATATATATCAGGCATAGAGCACTGTGCATAGGAGAGATAACTGATGTGGGCCAGTTGAGGACTCCAAGTATCCCTTTTGCTTTCCTGCTCATGTACAAGAAAAAAAAAAATAAAAAACAAACCAAAAAAACGATTCATCCTTGAAATAAACATAAAGCTTCCATAATAGACAAAAATCTAATCAAAGAAGTTCTTGAACCTTAAAACAGATGACCTCTCCTTGTGCGTTCTAAATAATCAGTAAGCCTATGGCAAGGTCTGAGCTTTTGTTTATCTTACTTCTGAATCTGCTGCTTCCTTTCTAAAACCTCTATAAACAGAGCAAGAGTACAAAGCCAAACAGTGGTTTGAGCACTGTGCTGCAATACGTGGCATACCAAGAAAATAAAACCTAATTTTAGACTGTGACAGAGTGAAAGCTGTAATTTTGCTAGTTTGATGCTTTTGCTTTAGGAAAAAGGAAGGAGACCATGGCACAAGTCAGCCCTAGACAGAATTCCAAGATTCTCCCACCTAATTCACAAATTCAGTTTATCTCAAGAGCATCAGGACAAGGTAAAATAAAAAAAGGAACACAGTAGACAGTCACCAACGAATGGCAGCGGCATAAATACCACTATAACTACAGGTTCACAATAAGTAAAAAAATAACAGAGGGTATGTATGCTGCTTTGACTAGAGAATGTGAAAGGTAAGGGCTAAGTCCAGCAAGAACTAGCAGCCTTGATATAACACAAATCATAGATTTCAAAATTGGAAAGGTTTCAGAACTAATGAACTGAGGGTAAACAGGAACTCTCTGCATTGCTGACAAACTAGTCAACAAAATTAGGGAATAAATGAAAAACTCTGGAATGGCTAATAATTAAAGAAGCTTGCAAATTACAAGTGAGCTACTCAATCACAAAAAGCCAGCAACAGAAGAAGCCCTGATATTGTAATTGCAGGAAAAGATAATTGTGTGTATAATACAGTAACAAAGAAAATTGTGGTAACCAGGAGATCAGAACAGATTCTGTAAAGGGTAATACAAAAGAAGGTGTAATACAGAATAATTTCAGACACCAAAATGAGGAAGCTGGGGAGAAGGAATGATAATGGAGTAGGAGGGATTTTATAACTAACTTGATAGAGATTTTGTTTTGTTTTAAAGACCAAGCTAATTAGACACTGAATAGTCATCTAGAACAAAAAGGTTAAGCATCAGCTGTTAAGACAGAACAGAGCATTTAAGGTGAACTTATCACAGGTTTGCAAGTTGCAGTAAAAGATACAAGGAAGATGAGGCAAGACTGGCTTAAAAATTTTGGGTCTGAAATAGCATAAGTGAAAATTTCTCCTGTGTTTTTTGTTAGGGTTGGGAACAAGTGGTACTCATATCACTCATGGAGTATATCTTCTTGATGCCCTTTGAAAAAGAATGTAACATGGGGCAATAGCTTACTGTTAATGGAAATATTTTCAAGTATATTCAATAATTAGAGTAACAGTCACATAAGTCAGAATAATTTTTTTATTGTACAATGTAGTTGGTTCCCTTTCCTGCTTATTACGACATGATTCCTGGAAATGTGATTTCAAACAAATATTCATGTTTATGCAGATCAGGACCAATATGTCTCAGCTCCAAAGCAGAAGGGGAAATGGATGGTACATGGAAAATAATTATTCTGGGTAGAACTCCATTCCAGACATCATAATTCTTTAGTTTGTTATTGTTTGCACCAGTAGAGTACTATTCTTCTGAAATGGACAAATTTGATGTCCTTTTTGCAGCCGTATCGTAAGTATAGGCATATTTGTTGGAAGAGTCTCATTGGAAACTCAGTATTGTATAAATACCAGAAACAAACACTGGTTCACACAGTTCTCTGCTTTGTGTGATCACACAAACAATTCACTCCAGTCACTGATCATGCTTCTGGGCAGTGTCATTTTGTAAAGGGCGTCTTCATCAACTTCTCCAAGCATGTTGCACTAACTGCTTTAGGCTATACTTGGACTCCTTCCTGATGTGCAGAAGAGGGCTGCCTTACCTGCTGCTTTTTATATCTTTCACTCAAAACCAAGGGAATTTGATGGATTTATACTACACGTATTTATTAGAAATGTCTGCACTTCTAAAACCCTATAAAGATTTTCAAAGTATCATGTTAAAATAAATAAAAGTATCAGCAAGTTCAGGGAGATTGCCTGTATGTTTTCAAAAAATGTTTCCACATTTTTTCCTAAAGAATCATTTTACTAAATATAACAGAAATATACTCATACATAATTCATTTTGTCTGAACATGTATTGGTCATTGAAATACAACTTATCTTTATATTGAGAGCCTAAATGGACTTAAGTTTTTCTTTCCTTGACATGTTGTAAAGTGATATATTTCTGCTGCAAGAATTACAGACACTAAATTTCTCACTAAATGTGTATATATATATATACACACACACACTTTAATATCTTTTTTCCCTAGGAATATTTAAAAAGTTGTTTGTTTTTTTTAAAGTGACAGTGACATTTTATAGTATAAGAAATTCTAGGTTGGAAGAGATCTCAGGAGGTGGCTAGTCTAAACTCCCGTTCAAAGGAGGGCTGGCTATGAGATCAATCCAGATTACTCAGCACTTAATCTACTCTTGTCTTGAAAGTCTCTCAGGATGGAGACTACACAACCTCTTTGCACATCCTGTTTCCATGTTTGGCTGTCCCAACAGTAAAAAGAATTTTTTTCTATCCAGTCAGAGCTGCTCTGTCCATTGTTTCTCATCCTCCCACTATGCACCGCTGAAGACACTCATAAGCATTGGAAGGCTGCTATTAGGTCACAGAATCATGGAATGGTTTGGGTTGGAAAGGACCTTAAAGATCATCTAGTCCAACCCCCCTGCCATCAGCAGGGACACCTTCCACTAGACCAAGTTGCTCAAAGTTTCACCCAACCTGGCCTTGAACACTTCCAGGGTAGGAGCATTCACAGCTTCTCTGGGCAATGTGTGTCAGTGTCTCACCACCCTCACAGGAAATAATTTCTTCCTAATATCTAATCTAAATCTACCCTCTTCCAGTTCATAGCCATATAAACTGGAATTTATATAGTTTATATTTATACATATAGTTTATATAGGTAGGTCCCCTCTAGACCTTCTCTTCTCCAGGGTAAACAAGCCCACTGCTCTCAGTCTCTCTGCACTGGACATGTGCTCCATGTACAAGACTCCTTGACTGGCTCAGCAGCCTGCTGCTGAGTTCACTTGGGGTAATCAATGTCTTTCTTGTACTAGGTGTCTGTAGGGGTGGGGGACAGAAGTAGGCACAGTAATATAGACATGGTCTACTAACATCTGAGTAAAAGGTGGAAAATCACTTTCCTCAGCATACTGGCTGTGCTCCTGTTCCTCCTGCCCAGGTTGCCGCTGGCCACCTTTGCCAGGCTGTGCCGCTGGCTCACGTTCAGCGTGTTGACAGTTACTTTTCAGCAGAGCTGCTCTCCAGCCAGTTTGTGCCCAGCTTGTATCATTGCAAGGGGTTCTTCCCTCCCAGGTGCAGGCCTTTGCATCCATCCTGGTGGATTTCATTAAGTTCCTGTCTTCCCATTCTTCCAGCCTGTCTAGGTCTCTCTGAATGTCAGCACATATTGACCAGTCCCCAGAAATTCCTGGCATTGAAAACTTCATGAGAAATAGGTCTCATTAGCTACAGAACATTAAACTGCCTATTTGATAGAACAAATAAAATTGCCACTACCTTAAAAAGGTGCTTCCACATATGGAATTTAATTTGAATAACTGATAGCTAATTTAACCTGCACACATATAAAGAAGATTAGAAAAAAGACTCTAAGTACAAATTGTGCTAAAATGCTGCTGCTAAAACGAGGGGCAGATCCTGAGCCCAACAGCTCAGTCCTCTGCTGATAGCACTCCAATACAATTCAGACTACTGTACACGTGTAGCACCAAAGTAACACAGTGGAGGGATCAGTCTTATAATATCTGTAAGTGTGCAAAAACTTTCTAAATAGGGTAAAAGCAAGTGAAAATAGAAAGCTAAAGAAGGATGAAATTCCTAGCTGAGTGTCAGTAATTTCTTAAATAGCTGAAACTCATTTGCTTGGTATAGTCCAAACTTCATTTAATTAGCCTAACAGTACAGAACAGTTACTGACCAAAATCTCCAATTTAATTCTCTACAGCCCAAATATCCCAGGCATAAACCAAGAATAAATATATATTTAAATATAAATATAAACCAATTTGACTTATAAAAGGTACTATATGTGCAACTCTCCGCCCAGGATCCTAATGATTTGTGAAAGTTTCTGTGAGGAGTGACTTGAATAAAAGCATAAGGAATGTGGTACCTTGAAGAAACAAGCCTACTTTAAAAGGCAGAACTCCCCTAGACAAGTTTTAAATGGGCCCTGCTGTTGCTGCATTCACATCGCTCTATTCACAGTAAGGAAAAAAGAAATGTAAACATGAAAGATCTTTAGAAAATATACTTCCTTAGAGATTTTTTCCCTCTTTATCTTTCAGCTTCTTGTTCCATTTCCATTACGCTTGTTTTTTGTTTTCTTTGCTGAAAGAAGTTTAAGCCTGATTGCTTCAAGGAATGCCAATAACCACATATCACTATCCACAATATCTTATAGGAAGCCCTAGTGGATGCAACTGCATTACCTTTCTCAACGTTTAGATCAGAACAGCACAAAACTGCTGTTTCTCATGTCACAGAGGTTAGTTCTCTTGTGAGTTTGTATGAAACAGCTGGTAAAAAGTAACTATTAACTGAATCCAAATACACAAAATAACCCTAAGTGGCTAGCATTTTACTGATCATCTGTGACATGATTGTGTAATTTACTGAATCGAGCCACTAAATGACAACATGAGCTGGAATTGTTTGAACAATTCTTTTCAGAGCCATATTTCTGCAAATTGTCTGAAAATTGCAAGCACAGTAGATGGGGGGAAAAAAAACCCACCAACAAAAGAACAACAATAAAACTCTCCCAAAACAAACAAGTAGTCGTTTTGAAAATCCAATTCAGAGTAATACTGTTCCACCCAACTGAAGTGACTTATGCTCTTCTCTTCAAATGCTTCTGTGTGAATATACCAGGGCATGTTTCAGAGAAATTACACACATGTAGCCCCAGACAGAACAGATACAAGTCACAAAAAGTGACATTTTTTTTTGTGTGCTGTACAACAGTGTTAATACAAGAGATCAAGAAAACATGACAAAATATAGTAAACAAAGATACAGCAGCATAAAGATGGAGAATTCCAATCCTATAATTCTCCCAGAGATTCTAGAATACAGACATAATTTACACTGATTTGTAATATAAAATAACTTGCTTTTTGCTGGTCATGGTGATTTTTTGTTTTTGCTTTTGTTTGCCAGCAAGGAAAACATAAGCATTTACTCAAAGCTGTATAAAACTTACTTAACATTTAGAGTTATTAGTACCTTGTGTGAACCAAATAAAACATAAACCAAAGAGGTGTAACTTACATGAAAGTTCATGCTGAAGTTTCACGTCAAGACATTGTACCTCAAAGTCATGAAGAAGGTGAATGAACAAGAATTCTGTACACAGGGCTTGATTCACTGTTGTTCACCCCTAGTTAAGTGAAAACTTGCCACAGAACATTAGATTTTTGCTGGTTCTGCTTGAATCTATGTAAACACAGTGACACAAACACAGGCAGACCTGACCTTTCACTAACAGCTAATTCCAAACAGGATAAGAGGCTGCATAGATCAGCACTGACTATTCCTGGAATGGCTGTTTGTGCTCAGAGCCCTGCAGGGTAACCAAGGATCCAGACACAGACTTTAGTCTTGGAGCCTTGGCTGCTTTTTCCAACTACTTCACCTGGTCTAACAGAAGATACTACCTCTTCTATGACATTCTGCTTTCCTTATACCCTTAGATACCAGCCACGCCAATATTACTCTTGTCAGGCAACAATCAAAGTGCATAATATATCCCAATTTAACTCTCTTCCCCTTCACTGTATGTCTGGGAAACAGCTGCCGAGCTGGGCCTGTGGAGGATATCTTGCATCTGAAGAATGCTCTCAGCATAAAACTGTCCCCACAGAGGCAGCTGTTAGGAACTGCAAATCTGGTTGCAAGATTCTCCAATCATTTACAACTCTAGTACAAAATACCAAATCAAAGCAAGATGCATGTGTTTTACGAGCCTTTTACCACAGGTAGGCAGGCATCAATTATACTAAGCCATCATTTACATCTAATTCTTTCTGTCAGCTAGGATTGCATTACTGTTGATTCTGGTTCTGAAGCAGTTATTTTGAAGACTATCCAAAGGTGGGTATCAAGCACCTATACCTATGTATTTGCCTTGCAACTTGTTACTTCAAATTGCTGGATCACACTATGGGCAGACAGAAAGAGATCTGAACACTACTGAGTAACAAAGTCTGCATAGTCCAGTAATCTCTCTGTTATTTCTGTGAGGTGACAAGCCTACACAGCTTTGCTTGCACCCATCCCTTCAGAAAGCTCTTGACTGACTGATCTCCTGGGTGTCATACACAGCACAGCACACAACAGTGCTATCACTACTTCCATTACTGATTTCAGACCTCAAAATCTTCTTCAGTTCACGACACAATTAGAATAACAACAAAAATTGTGTTGCAGTTGACTTAAACATATAAATCTCAACTTTTCCAGTTTAAAAACATTCAGAACTGGAGTTGCCTGTGTATGCTCTCAGTACATGCCAATTCCACTTTCAAGTAAAATTCATGATATCCACAATTCTTTGGGACAAAGATCATCAGTCTTTCATCCTGATCTCAAAGCACTCCCACAGTGCGGAATATGATCTTGGTTTAGCTCACTCCAGTGTGAAAAGCTGATCACAAAAATCACAGCAGAGTCTTGATCACCTGCCTCTTATTAGAAGGAGATTTTAAATAAAGTATTTAACTTCTGACATTTCTGGGTGGAAGGTGAACAATGGAAAATATTGAGCAAAATTATTAGTTTTCATTGCACATGCAATTATTCCTCCATATTAACACAGTCGTGACTATTTGAGAAAACAAATTGTTAAGCTCATACATGTGAAGATGCACAGGAAATATTTTAAATTCAATTTCCATGAGCTCCTTTGAATTATTTGAGTCATTCAAATATTATTCAAGTTAGACTCATCTTATTGGCAACAGAAACAATACCATGTGACTTATTATTTTAGATTTCTGCATCTAATCAGTGCAGCTGGGAAAGTGAATATTGAATTAACAATTGATCATTAATTCATGACAAATGGTGCTGAATAAATCCACAGAGAAAACAACTGTGCACACTCATTCTTCTGGCAAGAGAACACTCCCTCTTCTATCCGTCAGCTGATAGGGCCAAAATCTGCCTCATAAATTTCAGACTATAGATTCAGCTCTAAGTTGCAGATTAATACTGACAAAGTGGAATTTCATTTTGACACTTCATTTTCAGTGGGATGGTCTGAGAAACTGTTTTGTAGGTTCCAGCACACAGATCTCAAGAGGTCTTTTAAACATGGAGTAACTGATGCTACACAATGGAACAAAATTTCTTCTCAGTTTGCTGATGGAATTAATTCCATCAACTTTGATTGAGATTTTAGGATGTTGCTCCTTCCTGTCTGAAGAGGCACAGCTTAGTACTACTGTACACGCGCTAAGATGTCCTGCTTCCCACCTGCCTCTGTGATGTCTGAAATGGCACCTGCCTCTAAACACTCATCCCCACCCCTCCAACAGTCATTATTTTGCCTTCAATTTGCAAGTTTAAATTAAATTACAATTGAAAATGCTTATGCTAGTCAAACTTACTTTAATAAAATTTGTTAGAAAATAAACAGTAGAGAAGATAAATCAGAGGGGGCAGGTGCCTCCACCCACACAGTAGTGATAGGGAGCTGAGGGCTGATACAGGATGCTAACTTCTTTAGCTAGAAAGCTGCAGTTGGGAGAGAACATTAAAGTGGACCTTTAATGGTAGAGCTATAACACTTGTTTGGTATAAGATGGCCCTTTTCTAGTTAGGTCACATTTATTCCTGATTAAAAGCACCCACATGGGAAATTATACACAGGACTGCAGCAGTAAAGCTGCACCGATACAGCTATATTGGTAAATCGCTTCATTTAGACAAGCTGTACATTCTTTTTCTCCATATACAATTCCACTAAAATAAATTTATTATCAAAACTACTTCAGGGGAGAGGTAACTAGACTAATTTGCAATTGAAGAGAATATCTAAGCTAAAACACTACAAGCATGGTACACTTTGCCAAAAAGGAGGTGTCTAGGGAACTTTTCCTCCAAAGTAGTTCTGAAATAGCACATCCTATTGCTACAATGCAGAGAGAGCTTGGGGAAGGAAAGAAAGGAGTGAACACACAGTTGTAGACACAGACACAAAAAGATGCCTGGAATCCATCATTCTCCTCTTAATTGACAGCTAGTTAAAGCCAAATGCTCTCTGATCCAGTTACATTTGTAGTTTTTGGATGTCTTTATTGGCATAAGACCTACAAACACCAGCCGGTCATAATTAGAAGCATGTGAACTGGATGAGTTTCAGTTTGCCATTAACTTTCAGACACTTGCATTCAGCTACATAATGGCTTAGTGACTTAATCATGTATCCCACAGCACGGAGCTGTGGAATTACATCCTCTCTTAAACCAGTGAGACATTCTACACTAAATAGAGATACAAGTGTTTGGGCTTTAGTCTGGCCTCAAGGAAAAAAAGGCAAAGCAGAGATACTGGAACTTTCTTGAAGCTGTACTAATACACCATTAAACCCCTAAGTGGGGGAATGTTTCTGTTGGGTGAAATCTGTAACTCAGATATCCAATAAACATTAGTTCAGAGGATATACATGAATTAGGTCAAACTGGCAACAGTGATGTCAAGCCTCAAGATTGTGAGCAAGTATAGAGGGAGTGCAACTGGCTCAACCTCTTTGCTCAGTCTTTGGTTAACAGGTGACATGAGCCTCCTTTACGTTGCTCATCATCCCAGAAACCATCATTGCTCATCCTGTCAATTCAGATTACAAAAAAGTCCGACATTGCCCTTGAGCATGTTGTTTTCCTGGTGTATTGCCCATGAGGATAATAGCTATTTACCCATCCTCTGCCTCTCCCTGTTCTATGAGAGTCTGAAATTTCTGCATCTTGAGGAAATCTGGCTCCTCTAATAGAGGACAAAAGGAATAAATCTCCTGTGTACAAACACATTGTACCTTTACAGATTACAGCAGCTAATTTTGATGGGCTTTTTTTTTAAAAAAAAAAAAAAAAAAAAAAGAAAAGTTGAGAAAAGAATTCCTAACGTAATCAAACTTTCATTTAAAAGAAAAATAAGTTATTTCAGAGTGAGTTACACTTCAAGGTTCTTCGGCATTGTCAGAATCCCATTGTTGTGGCAGCTTCACCCCTCCCAATGGCACATCTGCACTGTTGACCACAGCTTTCAAACAACTGATGCAAAGCTGACCATTACAGAAGCTATCCATGAGTTTATACATGAGCTGTTGGGAGCATTTTAATTCAAATAGTCTTATTTCCTTTCAGAAATAAAAATGTGAAACATAATACAACTTCAGCTAAGCTGGCTGCACTCCTTAAAGCCACCTACCATTTATTCTGAATAGAACAGTCTTCAAACCAAATCTTGCTCTCATGTGCACATTCTGAAAAAGCTTTACTGAAATGATAAATGGGGGCATTGGTGCAAAACTCCAAAGCAAGTCAGACACTGATGCTCACTTAGGTAAGAACTACACAGGCATATCTGTAAGGAAGAATCCAACCCTTAAAAAAAAAAAAAAGATTACAGTCTCCTATAAGAGACATTACAGAACACTATCTGTATTGGCAATCAGTGTTGCACTAACTGTAGAAAATCAGGAAGTCAGCTGCCTCTATACACTGCTACTGGCAGAAGTGGAAACTCACAAGCCTATAAAAGCCTAATATATGACTTGTTGAGAAAAAAAAATATTACTTATTAATCATTTAACAATAACTTCTATGATAACTGTTATGACTGAGTAACAAATAATCATTCATACTACTACATCTTGAGAAAGCTGAAAACAAGCCATGCAGACTTGAAACATGGATTTTCACAATTCAAATGCAGTTTAAGGATTCTGGAAAAAAAAATGGAACATATGTATTCCAGAATATTACTGTATTTCTCCCAAGTAGGACCATTGTGCTCAGTCTATAGTAAGAGTCTCACTGATTTCAGCAGAAGGAGAACTGCACAAGCATTGATTGCTTCTGAAAAGTCAATGCTATTTATTTACAGAGTTTTCTGCACTGGGTACCTAGGAGATTTGCACATGAAGAGAAGCAGCATTTGCCTATTTTTCTATACTATATTGAAAGAAAACACCTGAGTTCACTCCTGTAGAAGGGAAAATAAGGGAAATGAAACCAAATAATACATAAATCAAAACCAGTGGCTTCGAAAGGCAGAGACTTGTTAAGGGGTTTAGCGTAGTGATGTTCTCACTATACAAGGTATCATTGCATGCAGCTGCAGCTACATTAGCTACCAGCAGCGCACAGCAGTGGTGGATCTCTAGAATGGGACAGCTAGTGATGTGCACCAGACAGTTGCACTACACACCTTTTGAGTTTGATCAAATGGACTGAGCATCTACTTGCAGTTGGAACACTTCCAGCATGTTTCTGGAGCACTCTTACACATGCTGGGTCAGCTCTCTCCAGGAGCAAATAGTATTTTCTCTTCTGAACTTGTGCTAGTGGTTTATCTGCCCCCAAGTTCCAGAAAGAAAGCCACCTAGAGAAATCAAGGTGTAGTTACCAATAGCAGTTTGTGTTTACATTTGTAGAAACACATAAGTAACACAGATCTGCTTACAGTAGAACAACTCAAGAGACACAAAGGAAGAGGACTATACGAGTACACAATCATTTTGGGTAGAAATTGATCCTGTGTTAAGTTTAGTGAATATTAACTGATTACAAGAGGCCCAGATGAGTGAATGCTGTCAGGAATCACACAAATACCAGCAGCAATGTAATATAAGTCACTGTTGCCTGACCTCAAGAACTAACCATGTTTTCTTGTGGGAATGTCAGGTTATAACCCTCCATGAACTGCTGGAGAGGGACACATTTTATATTCCACCTGTCTGATCCACCATGATAGATTATATACCCTGCTTTCTGTGAGAAGTGAGAATATATTATGATGAAAGTTAGCCGATCCCACCACTATATTTAGGAAAAAAATACTTAAAAGAAGCACAGAAGCAACCAAGACAAATTGCATGGAGGCATCACAATCTAATGAGCAGGGCACTGGCACGTCCCTGGAGATCTGAATTCTTTTCTTGATTAAACAGTAGGAGTGGACTGTTTTGCAAATATTTAATTTTCAAGCTTCTAATTACAGTGGCTGAGTTTTTTCTCTTGAGGAAACAGGTGTTGACACAAGATCTGACAGATCCTAGCAACTGGCATTTACTGGTCCCATTCTCAGTTTTACAAACACACATGGAAAAAAGGAAAATGCATGATCTAACCTAAGAGACAAATATTTGGGCTGTGCATCAATAATTTTTTTGATCTGTGTTTGCATGGTGAGCTGTTCATAATCTGGCTCAGTTCTTCCAGAGATGGAAGTTTCAGCATGCCCCATTTTGAAATGGCATTATCCTGGCTGAGAAAACCTTCACACATGGGTCAGTTAATAGGAAGTAATTAAATGCATCCACAATTAAATCCTTTCAGCGAGGGGGATTTAATCTTGCCATCTTCCCTAGGCACACCAAAAAGAGAAATAAAATGTATAGAAGAAAATATAGAGAGGATAGTTGTTGTATTTAAAAAAACCCCTGAAAACCTATGATGCTTCCAGTTCAGGTTTACACTACAAATGTGAGTAATGCCCAATTTACAGTTTAAAGCATACCCTAGTTCATTTGCATACTCTAATACTGCTAAAATTTGAATGCATTTGATGGAAGGAGGATAACCAGGAAAAATGCTACCTATTGCACATTGTTTTGCTGCACTGCCTACATGTAGTTAATTACAGCCTCCCCGCCTTCACTCTAAAATCTCTTGCTTTTGTGGGTTTTATTCATTGTCCTTAATGTTGTTTAAATGTAGGGTTTGTCTGAATTACCATTTTATTGTAGTATTAAACTTGTGTTGAGAAACATTAATAACCCTGTGTTGTCCCATGTCAGTTACTTCAGTCACTAATATATGTAACCACTATATTTAGTTTACTACTGTGTCATGTCCCCTTTCTCCCCTCCCCCCCAAAAAACCCCAAAACAAAACAAGAAGCAAAACAATATTTGCTTATCTACTGGAACTGTTGTAGTCTATCAGCTAAATACATACATTCGTTGGTTTGAGTACTAATTTGGAACTGCACAGTACTTACCCATTGTAGTAGCCTATTGTTTATATTCCTATTGAGATGTTTTTGAAAGCGTGTTTTTGGCACAAAGCACTAAAAGCTCTATGGGCTGGCTGCTGTATGCACACACTAAATCCATCCTTTGTTCATGTTTCTGCCACAATAACAAAAATCAGCTAAGTATGTTTTACACTACTAAAACACTCAATGGCTGATGAACCTGCCTTGCTTCAGGTTTTTTTCTGATGTAGAAATATTATCCGTTGCCCCTCCATTCCCCTCATTAGATCAAGAAGACTATTAATATAATCTAGATGCTTTGATATTCTCAAATGAAAGATGATCATTCTTGACATCAAAGCATTTCATGTCTGCATCACACAGTCTTACACAGAGGTAGACCATCCAGCAAGTGCACTCTGCAGTTGAAAGTTGACCAGCTCCGATGGAGTCCATACTGCCACAGTTACATTGCTTGAGGGATCTGAGCTCACATCTTTGTAGATATTTCTTGAAACTAGCTATTTCAGAGCTATCTGAAGGAGTTCAAAATGGCACTGAGCCATATGGCAAATGTATTAAAGAAGTTTTTTTTCATCTTGTTCAAACCTATTCTCTTTTATATTGAATTCCTTGCCATGTAAATAAGAAATCAGTTCAAGGTCTGTTAGATTATTTGTTACTTCCACTTCATTCAAAGGCATGCCAAACTCAGAGATGAATTCAGCCAGAAGGGACTTTTGAAAATGTCTGTTCTGACCTTTCATGTATCACAGAATGCAAAATACAAGGGCATAGAAGTTAATGTCTTTACAACAGGGATGGATCCAGATGATTCGGCCTAAACTGCTCAAAATGCATCCATTTTTAGTGCTGCCAAGTGATGTAAGTCACACAATTATTCAGCTCCCTGTGGTGCATTACCAGCCCTGATCTTTCTGGGTTTTACAGAATCTAAGTGTTCGCAGAACCACATGCTGTATCATGTGTTTTATTTGCTCTTCTTTGCATTTCAGGTTGTTAAATTTTGTTCAGCCCATCCTCTTCAGTAATGGAGAATATTTCAGTTCTAAGTTTACTAAAATATGCACAATAGGTAAAGGAGAGATCAAGGCCTGAGCCTACAAAGTAGATGTGGTCCCAACAGAAGGAATTTACCCATGCTGCAGAAAAAGCCAAAAATCCCTACAAGGTCCAACCATCAGAAAACAGTGGAAGAAAATTTATTCCTTTCTAAATCTGGTAGTCAGTCTGCACTAACCATGTGAATACAATGTAAAAAGAGAACCTGCTCAGGAGCATGCTTGCAATGTCCAGGCGCTAGTCCATCTTCTCTGCATCCCATCTTCATCTCCTTTTCTTATCTACTTCCATACAACAGCCATGTGATTTCTCAGCCTCTTAAATTACTGAATGATAAACTGAATGCAACCATTCCCTACAATCCTACAAACATTTCCAACCCATTTAAAAACTACAATAAAAGCAACTTGTCTTGCCTTTTCTTGCTGCTCCACCAGTATCTGCAAAGCCTGTAAGCTTTGCAAAAAAATCACATTGACAATTAAAATCACAGAGAATAATATTAAATGTTAGACCACAACTCAGTCCATTACCAGCCCTATAAAAAGAGTACTGCTCACTGATCTCTCTCTCTCTCTTCACAACTATCTTTTGAGACTTATCAATGACTCAGTTTTTAAAAGACATCCAGCTAAATCCAAGCTTTTAAATCAAAATGTCATGCAGTATTATGTTCTGAAGTTCAAGCACATAATGTCAGTTAATTTGCCTTTATCAACCTGCCCATAATCCGCTAAAAAAATGAAAAAAAAAAAAAAGGAAAAGAAAAGAAAAGAGATACTAAGTGTCTCTCTCAGTCTGACAAGGTCTGTATTTCCAAATAACTATGTTAGTATTAATTACATTTTTAGCTGCCAAGTCTTGCTGATGAAGTCCAAAATCAAGTATTTTTTTTATTTCTCCTAGAATCAATATCAGGCCAATTTTCCTATAGCTGCTTCACTTCTTTTAAGCAAGAAACAATATAAAGGTTTTCCCAAATTCTGTGACATTTCTTTGGTTTCCAACACTCTAATTAGTGATTCAGAAATCTTCTCATCTTTTCAAAGTGGTTCTTAGACACGAAATTTATCACATTTTTTCCATATTCTTTTTGTTACACACGGCAAACCTTTTTCAGCTACAGCCAGAATATACAGAATGCATACCTCCACCTGCTTCATCTTAAATACTGAGCAGATATATCAAGTGAGCATCTCACTTTTTTTGGTCCTTTACTGGTTATGATATTCCAACCGTCACCCTTATTTCAAATAAAATCATTTAATGAAGAGCTGGTTATCTGTTTCATTACTTTCCTACAGTGAATACTGTCTCACAACAGATGAGATGGAATGAAAGCTGGTACCAGCAAATCTATGGTGAAAAACATACCACAAAAATTAATTCAATTTTGTAGCTAAACCACAGCAACCACACTAGATTTCTGCTTTCAATGGAATCTCCCCTCCTCTCAAGGAGTGAAGCATACCGAGTATCTGAGACCTGCCAAGATCATCTCAGCTCACCTGTGAAAAAGTCAAGTTTGTGACTAGCAGGAGCGAACAGATAATCAATAACAAAGCAGACACTCTTCAAGGAGGAAGGCTATTTGCCCTGATATTGGACTGAAGGAGAAAGACAACTGCTGTTTAGAGACAAAGAAGAGCAAAAGAATTATACCTTTACTAATGTAGTAATAATGAGTTTATATAAACTAAGGGAATGCAAGCTTTTCAGATGCATGAAGGAAGTAAATCAAGGAATATTTTAAAACATAACAGGCATAGATAATATGACAGGATAAAGTCCTCTTTGTAACCAAGCTCTGCCCCACTTACAAATGCACAAACAACTTCAGACTACAAGGAGGAAACAAAAATGCTCTTGGTCCCTCCTGAGAGGTTGTTCATGTTCTGGTACACACCTAAAAGGAAAGAGCTACCCTCACAGTCACCTTGACACAGAATTTCTGCCTCTCAAGTTCATACAACTGTCCCTTTTTCTGAACAGTCTCTCTGCAGAGTAGAAAAAATATCTGAGCTTTGCAGGGTGGTTTCTCTGGGAGAATAAATTTAGTGACACAGAGGCTGTAAATACTCTTGTACACAAAAATCCCCCAAACAATCCCATCTTCTGGGACTGTCAGCTCACAGTTCTCAAGGACCAACTCCAGACCCATGACAGAGCTTAATTTGAGTTGGGCAAAGACTCTTTTGCCTAACTCCTCTTAACCAGAATCATGTATAGACAAAAGTTAATGAGTTCTTTCTACCAAGACTAAAAATTTACCAATACATCAATAAGAAAAAACTAAAAAGGTCTGTGCAGCAGCATTGCTTGGCAACATCTTCTGTTTCACAAGTATGAGATTGTCAGTTCTTCACTATCCCACATCACTCGGGCAAGCTCTTTGTATCATAGGGTTGAGCTCCTTCATCATTCACCTGCCTAGAGGAGAGGTTCTATCAGAGGAGTCTAAGTAATGATTTCTGATGGCAGCTGATGTTAATGATTTTTAAATAAAACAAAAATACAAAGTTTTGATTATTTTGTGTTGGTATATTTTCAACTGCCACTGCTGTTTCACAAAACTAAAAACAAAATCAACAAAAGATTCCAGAATCAAAATGGCAACATTTAAAAATTCAAAATTAGGCTAATTTTTATCCCAGAACTTAAAATTTCTGAGGAATCTCAACAATATTTTCTACTACTTGAAAATAGAAATGTTTCTGAACTATCAAAAACACCACAACACACAAATCCTGAATTTCAGCCAGCTTCAGTAAACAGTTTATCAACACTCATTACTCGCAGTCAGTGTACCACTGCACACAGCCTTAACATATGCTGCCTGACACCCAGCCTCCCAGGAAAGAGCGACTGCTCTAAAGATCTGGTTACTTAAGCCTGAGAGCTAAGAGACGTAAAGGAGATGAATCTGTAATTATAGCCCAGTTACTATGCAAATATTTCAGCACACTATCTTGGTAAGAAATCTAGGTCTTCCCTTTCAGAACAGTTTCATTATTAGAAACGATTATTGCCTTTATTCCATCACTGTGATATTTCATGCATCTTATATAGCACAGATAAGGCGCAAACAAGAACAAACAGCTTTTACCTCTGCAATCCTCATTGGTAGCATAAAAATCACAGCCCTGAAAGGACCAGAGATGAGAAATACCCAAGGATTTTAAATCTGTGGTTAGCAGAAAGCCTGAATAATAAGTTGCAATTCATATCTTACGACTGCAGATATTTTTAATGAGTTTGTAAGGTTGTATGTAGCTTACAGGTCAGACACACCATGATTCCTTGTGTCATGCAGGTGGTGAGTGTATAATGGATCATTAACATGTTGTCCTGGCTGTGAACAGGTTTTTTAAGTCTGTTTGCTTCTGCTGGTATACTTGACTGTGCTTGTGTGATAGAATTAAGTCAGGAATTTCACTGAGGAGTACATATTAAAAAGGGTGGTACTGTATGAAGTCTACTCGCAGTTCTAACCCTCGTAAGCACGTTTTTTTCAGGAATGCACTGATACAAACTTCACTGTTCCACACGATTATTGCTGACAGGCACCAAGGCTGACACTGGATGTGCTAGGACGAGCGCTACACGGACACAGCTGGGGTGAGCATACTGTACTGGATAAGCACATCAGACCTAGCTATGCATAGCACTGCTTTATCTGAAGTGTAGGCAAGCTGCTTTAAAGTAGCTTGGATGAAACATAATTCAGAAAGGAGAAAAATCCACAGGCAAAGACTTGCCATTGAAAATGTCCTGCACCTTAGCCACAACTTCATTATCTCACATTCACTGGACTACTTCAAACACCCAACATGTTATTCACAGCCACAGTTTTCACAGAATCAGCAGTGGAAGGAAAAAAGATGCTTAAAAAGAACTTTCTGCTCAAGGAAGTGAAAAAAAAAAAAAAACAAGCTGTCCTGCATAATTCATCTAGTCCCTCACATTTATTAAGGGTAAAATTAGTTTCTCTCTCCTCACGTAAGTGAAGCAGATACAATAACTCTCCCCAGAGCACCAGAAGCCACAAGGGCAAGCTAGATTAGGCGTATAGGACTGATGCAACCTTGTGTGAGGCATTGCTTCATGAAGCTGTTGAATTAGCAACGTGTTTTTTGTATCTTCTGTCATACAAACAAAAGCAGTAATTGTGTGGAGATCTGTTTTGATTTTCCTGTGCTGGTGTCTCATCCTTAGATGCAAGCACCATGTCAGGCAATTCATAAACAACACCTCATCCTGGAAACAAATGTTATAGCTGATCATTAAAGATTGCTACAAAATTTGCAAAAAGGATAATAGAGATCTGGACAAAACATTAATAGTATCTGATACATGGAAGCAGATGTTTTCATGGAGTGATGGATAAATTCATTGTAATTTTTTTCGTTTCCCTACTTGCTATCTCTTCTCATTTGAAGGACAGATCTGTATTAGTTTCCAAACAGAGAGCATATTGTTCCACATGTTCTACAGCTCCTGAATCACACTAATTTGTATTACTACGTTTTTAATTTAATGATTGATATGTTGGCTTTGCAAACTGACTGTCAGAATAATTCATATAGTATTAAAAAACCCAAGCGTACAGTGGTTTTATTAATACACCCTTAAAGAATAATGAAACCTTCAGCCTCACTCTGATGAATTCTGGTGAAACACTTATGAATGATACTATTCATATATGCCTGTCCCTCAGGTGGGGAGGAGGGTGAGGGAAGCAACAAGGAACAAAAAAGCAAAAATTTCTAGTGATAAAATGGAAACATTTTCTGAAATAACCTTCAGATGTTAAGTCCTGGTAGGAGAAATGGCAGCTTCAAACATCCACTTATTTATTCCCCTGCACTGCAGGATTATGAAGGATTGTTTACTGTTTTGTTTCATTTAAAACCCCAGGCATAGCTGTTCCAGGCTCTCTAGCAGTACCAAGGCAAGATCTATACACCTAAGGTCAAATCCTGAAGCCCTAAATCAGCTTTTCAATGGATGTTTTGCTTCAGGGGCAAATACTGTTCTCAGCCCGTATCCATGGCTCCAGAGACTCATCAGTACACTATGAACATGATGCATGTGAGTACAGGAAAGTTTGAAGCTCCACGTACAAGAAAAGTGCACACAATGCACATGTAGGATTTATTTTCAGATGGTCTAGCTATGTACGACCAAGAGAGGAAAGGAATGAGATTAACTACCAGCCAACGTGAGGCTCCTTTTTATATTTCTGCCTAAGGATACTGTGGTACAACTTCTGATATTGCACTACAAAATATCAGTACATTGCGACTGAAACACTTTTCCCCAAATATCTGAAGTTTAATAACTTTCACTAAGTCCAAGACAGAGTTACAAAGCACATACCTGGATTCCTACCTGCTGTTATAGTGCGTCAGGAAGTATTATGCAGAAAGTGGAACACAGTTATAATGTCCAGGCTAGCTGAAGGACAGACTCAGTCAATAAAGTTACAAGAATAGATGGATGAGAATATCCCTTCTGAGAATACCTTGCTTCCAGCAACCTGCATAGGACTTCAAAATAAAATCAAAACTCTGTAAGAGACACATAAAGTGAGAAGTGTTGTGTTTAAAAAAAACCCCATCCACCAAGAAGTTACAGTGAACCAGCATAGAACGGATCTGAAAATCCTGTTTGATGACCATAAGAAAGGAAGGATTCAGCCAGTAGCTTTGAGAAGAGCCGACATCTTGCAAGGTGTGTAAGCCTCATTCTGTTCACGATGGTGTGTGACACAGCCTTCAGTATCAAAGCACCACAGCCTCTTCTCTTTCCTTTGTAAGATTTTCTCTTCCTCTCAGGGGTAAGATGAGACAGTTTCATTCACTTTGGAAGACAGTGAAAAATATAAGAATGAGGCACTGGACTTTGGTTATCTGCCACATCCTAATATCCAGAAACTCACTCCTTTGGGGACCTTTGGATTTCTGAGATGGGCAGTGCACAGATTCAGACATGAAAATTAACCTGAAGATTGCTGGGGCTCCTGCACAGAAAACTCCCTGCGCTCTCAGAAGCTGACAGCACTGGAAGGAAGCCATAACAAAGCTGATGAGGCTCTGAGGAAACATCCAAACCAGGAGTGACAAATTAGTTGGCTGGCCATGTGGGGAGGACAAAATTTCCCCCACCTATGTTGTGCTTTACAAACATGGTGGGTGTATTTTTTTTTAAATATTATTGTTTAGGCTCCTCACATTTTCAATGTTCTTTCAGTTGGTTGTTGACAAGAAGGCACCTCTGCAAGCTTGAAGGTCTCAGTCCACAAAGGACAAGACAATGAAAAAATTATCTATCTTTCTCAGGAACATCCTGCAATGAGATTAAACTTCCAAACCTGATTCCAATGAAAAAAAATGGATTTTTCTCCATAAAAAAATGGATGGTGCAGTACATAAGGGTTACGATGGGTTATACCAGAGCAACCCAGCACAAGGGGTAGTTGATTGACTTCCCAGAAGGCAACTGATGCAACTTCTTCTGATACCTGCAGTGGATATGTAAGGGATGTGCTACTGCCCTGATCAATACAGGCTATGCCATCAGAGAGAATCTGACCATTCAATTTTGCCAGACTTCATACAGTTCTGTTTTAAACAACATAAAACTACCCAGATGTTCCACATTGCTGAAATAAGAGAAAAAACACATTCTAAAAAGAAAAGAGATAAATAGAAGAAAGAATAAATCACAGAGGTTGTGTTTTGCAGAACACATTCCTTTGGTGGCCAACAATCTAGTTATTGTGAGGGATGGAAAACTGCAGTGCACTTCCATACTTCATTTGTGTGGCACGTACATAGAGGATGGTAGCACCCACTGCTTGGGTGAAAATATCTTTTATTTCATTCAGTTGTATTGTGCATCTTAAGTAGGAATGATCATTGGAAGAAGAATTTCCTGCTATGCTGAAATCTGTTTACTAGCTGGCTCTAGTCAGTAAATCCTAGCTTCTGACTAACATGCTGTATGATGCCACACAGGTCATTTTACTTTCCTCTTTTATAATAGGCACAAAACATAAGGGATAACTTACCACTTAGTTACATAAAATCCATAAGGAACAGAATTAAGGAAATAACTGTAAGTTTGTCCCATGAAAAATTCTAACATTTCAGTAGTTAACTATTTTTCACCATAGGTCTTCTGAAATATAATATTTAGAGAAGGTGAAACATTACAATTTCAATATTTTAAGTAAAAAAAAAAAAAAAAAAAAAGTGGTGCATACTTGAAGCAAAACAGTTTGTACTGAGTCAGTTCAACTTCTTGATGTCCATATTCTTCATGGGACAAGCCCACTGCTTAGATCACCCCTCTTGAAATAGTCCTTCCACCCAACATCTAGACCCCACCACACCACTCTATAGAGCAACACTGTGCTGTGCCATGGAAATGGGGGCAGGATTACACCTCCTAGCAGAGTACAGTCACTAACTACAGCTCTTCTGCATCAGCGTGCCACTAAATATTACTTAAAACTAAATATTTTATGACAGTTCATTTAACTGTAATATTGCATGCAATTCAGACACAACAGGTCCAACAGCCAGATCTATTTTTGTTGTTAACCTTTCAAATCACTTACCTGTGAAAACTTCATCTCTCTTTCTCAATTAACAACCATCATGGAAACTAAAAGCTGTCTGAATCCCTTAGTGACAAGTAAAGGACGTTGTTTTAATTCTGCAGCTCCTTACTACCAGAGTAAAGCCAAATTTGCATTTGCACTTGGACCCAAAAAAAAGAAAAATTGTTTTCAAAGAAACTGGGAGAACAGAATAGATACTGGGAGTACATTTTAACAGTAACAAATTTCAGCCCAGTTGACTGAAGTCAAGGCAAAGTTTTCCCAAACACTAAGTGACTTCTACAGTATTTCATCTACAGATGAGGAATAAGAAAAATGTCTCAGAAAAAGAGATACTTAAAAGAAACTTATAGCTTCACTCATTTTTTTGTATCAGTCATGTGCCAGGATGGTTCCTCACCTGTTTTTTTCTGCTTTCTTCCAGTTGGTAACATTACTCAGGTTCTTCCCCAAAGGAGGATCCACTACAATGCAAAGGCTTACTTTGCAAAAACCATAAGTGGGGTTTTTTTACTGCGTCAAAGCAAAAAATTTTGCCAGGAAAAATATATTTCTATGCTCTTAAGAGTACTTGAGTACACAACACAAAAACAGGTCATGAATGCTGTTATAAGGGTATGTCAGCCAAGGCTAAAGACCTGAAATGAGAACCATATCCTGCAGAGTGCCGAGTTCCTCATAATATTAATGGTATATTAAGACATAAACTGACTGTTTTTTGCAAAATGTGTGGAAAAATGGCAGCAATTAAAAAAAAAAATCACCTGCTGCCCTTTTGGAGTGGGGGGAGCAGGGAGTTTGGAGACACAACGAGGAATGGCTCAGGTTTTCTGGTAATTGTCCTGACATGCTCCATCAATATGAAAACACTTGGGTGGTGTGTGACACAGTAGTGCCAGACAAGAGACGTGTTTACTGGCTCTTACAAAATTTTTGTGACATTACTAGTAAGAATTATTCAAGACTGTAATCCTGATCTATAAGACAAAGCCCAGTACAGTCAAAACAAAACAGTAACAAAACTCCCTCTGCAATGAAGCTGACAAGCAAGGCAAAGCCAGTGGCTCAGAAGTCCCAGCACACAGTCCCTCATATATGTGACAGGAAGGGGATGACGGGAGGCCACAGAAAATGCAAGAAGGTACCAGCTACTGCACTTGTCTGGAAAGCATCTTATTAAGTGTTCCATATCAACAGCTAGAAGTCCTTTCCAGCTCTCATGCATTTCTCTTCTGACTGCTATGAAATATATTCTATTTTCATATAGTAAAGCAACAAGCTGTACTGAGTCAATACCATACAGAAACTTTAGAACAGAGGCACAGGATGCTGCAGATACATTTTTCTCAGATCTTGCCAACATCTGATGCATTCTGCATCCTCTACAGGAAATCAGATATTGCTTACTTTTCTAAATCTTCTAAAGAGTATCTGCATCGTGCCACAAAATTCCCATGGGAAAAGAATTCCAAGCCATTAAAAAAAATAAAATTCCAGTTAATCTTGAAAAAAAAAAAAACACTGGCAGATATTGGTAAGAAATAAAGTAAGCAGTCCTGCTTTTAACTCTTGTCTGTATTTACTAGTTCAGGGACTGGGGAAAAAAAAACCTGAAAGAGATGTTTAGGTGCAACCATTAACAAATACTAATTGTACAGCAGAACTCAGAATCATTTTAGAAATTGTCTCAATTTCTCATCGGAGTATTTTAGCAGCAAACCTTCTTAATATATAAAAAAGAAGCCCTTGCCAATGTTAGTAGTCCTATCATTTCTTGATTTAGTCCACTTGAAAAAAAAATGGGTTGCTTACCCATGTATCAG
>NW_010321103.1:0-48476 GCF_000700745.2 Antrostomus carolinensis | reverse complement strand
TGCTGACATGCCTAGTCTTGTTCATAAGGATATTCTTTGAAGGTGAGCAATGAGTTTATTCTTTGTGATCTATGCAATTGCTTCTTTATCACTGTCAAATAGCGTTAGTCAATTTGTGGTTTTGTGGCAGGGACACTTTTCTATTAAAAAGAATTAGATGAACCACTTCCTGTACCTCAAGCTGAATAATTGTAAAATAATCACAGTTTCTGTGAACATGGGGATGATATAAAATGGTATTTTAGAGGTTCCAAATTTTTCTAATAGTCTCTAGTGAATGCCATATGACGATTCACTCCTCACCCAAAACATGAACATATTGGCTTCATCTGGGTAGATATTAGCAGTCCCATACATTCACTTCAACCCTGCTGTAGAGCAGTACATATTCTCATTTTCTGTTTGTTCATACAAGTTTTACACTGTAAATGTATAAAAAAGAGGAAGGAGATACAGGCTACTTTGGTAGAAACACAGTATTTATGAGTTATAAAAAACTACCCCTGCCCCCCAGCCTTTTAGAAGGTGCACAGTTTGAACCCATTAAATAATCCAGACCAGTTACTACCCTATCAGAACTCTGTTCATTAAATTAATTTTCAGTAAATGCCTTTTGGTACTCCAAACAAAAACCTAATTAACATTTTTAAAAAACTAACAATGTGAAAGAGAACAAAAAAAAAAAAAAGTTTCTAGAAATTTTCATTCTAACTCCACTTAACTATCCACTGAAAAAAGTGACAAGTGTCACCACATCACAGTATCTATAACATATGTGCTGTATGTTTACACAACTTTTCTCTTCAACCAAAAAAAGAACAAAGGAAGAAAAAGATACATGTAACATTAGTGCTGGATTTATGTGCTGCAGTAGAAAAGATGAATACACAACTATTGGGTTTGTCAAAGACATATTTGGGTAGCGGCAAACACTCACATTTCAGAAAATGGGCTACAGTCTTATCTGTCAGATGAAATGCAGATACAAGTTCAATATTGAAACAAAACAAAAAAAGAAACATCCAAGATGAAAGTGAAAATGTGAAAAAGCAAACAAAAAAATCCAAACACTTTCAGGGAAATTCAATGATTTCTAAAGAGAACAATCAGCTCCAAGTGCCAGTGTCTATTTTGCAGCACATTCAGACAGATCTAGTCCAGCAATAACATGCTACAAATACTTCCAGAGCTTCACTAGCCCCATGCTTCTCAGTCTATGTTTTGTTTTGTTTTTTAACATACAAGTTTAAGGTTGATTCAGTTCTCTTTTGCAAAACCCTTTATTTTCAAAGGTTGTATGGTTGCATTTACAGTGGCTGGTTATTGCAAGGAGAGGGAGGAGGGTGTAATCCCACAAGCCTACAAAAATTGCAAGAATAAATCATGATGGAGACTTTTGCTGTCATTATATTTACTTTTAGAAAAATAGTATAAATAAAATACTGCAAACAAGAATGTACCAGAAACCAGGAAACAGGAATAATCCTTTCTTCTATTCCTTTCTTCTTCTTGCTAAAGCTTTTTCTGTCTTTACTCTGGAAACACAGCACTCTCAATCTATTAATATTCCTCGTTTTCCCTAGCTAACTGTCATTATTACAGAAAGTGAGAAATGGCTGTCAGGCTCAAAAGCAAAACCAAGCACATTGTAAATCCCCTATAGCCACGCTTGTTCCATATAAGGACATTGCTGCTATTATGGCAGTGAGCAGAGTAAATAATTTAAAAAAAAATAATTAAAAATGTTAATAATTAACAATCCCAAAGCACCCTCGTTTTTGTTTTTTTTTTTTTCCACACAGTTTGTTCTCCAAATGGAAGCAGGGATCTTTTATTCCACACAGCACTTATCAATGCCCAGGTCACAGGAGACAAGGAAATTTAGATCACATAGCATATTAGTGGGAGAATACATTTAAACAAGACAAAAATCTATAACCAAATGGAAAGATCAGCATGGATTCATCAAAATGGAAGGTTGCACTCAGAGACATCTATGGGCTTCCATCCTAAGCACTCAGAGGACAAAGCACAACCTGTCAGTGTTCAAGAACCCTTCTTGGCTCCAGAGAGCAACTAGAAGAAATATGAATGTCTTCTCACAAGAAGCAGACTTAAATACAGTCTGGAATTAGTTCATTAGTTCATATTCCAGCCATAGGGTCAGACTTTAATGGCGAGGCCAACACAAGCCAGTAACTTCCAGTCATGATCACAAATTCAGTGCTGGGCAGACATGGCTAGAAATAAAACAGGCTATTTCACTATTCCCAGCTTTCTGGGAAATGCAATTTTAATCTGTCCAGCTAAAAGTCATTTCAAGTCATTTAGGGTTGATAATTCTTAGTGTAGCTCAGATTTAGGTCTGGTCAGACATTAAAGTGCTCTGAACACACAACAGAGGCTGAACCTCCAGTAATACTGTTGTTTCACCTCCTTGACAGTTTGTCAGAATGGACTGGCACCCAAAATACAGAATATTTCTGCAAATCTGGTCTTTCTACACCTTCCACTCAAAGACCTTGGAAGAAGCCCCATTTTACCTTCCCCTATGTGCTTACTCAAGGCAGGACCTCCACTGCCTTTCCTGGAAACTGGCTTTTCTAAACATCATGATTTTGACCACACTGTTGAATCATCCCCCTGTTATTGTTTTAATGACAATTTTAAAAAGCCTTATTTCTGACCATTTAAAACTACAGTAAAATTCAGCCCTAAGGCAATGAACAACTGGCAAAAGAGTAGCAGTCCCAACGAAACCTGGGATTTCCTTGTCTTTTTTTTTTGTCTTTTTTTTTTTTTTTGCCAAGTAACCTCAGAGAAACAGTGTTTGCAAGGAGAGATAATGTACTTCATTAAACCAAATGATGCAGCTAGTAGAAGCAGACAAGCTATCAGACACACAGTTCCTTCAGGTCAAACATCATAATAAAATAAAATAATTTTCAAAATATCATACGAGTGTACGTATATGCAGTGATAGCAACTGTGCTTTTGAGCTTTACCACTGCTTATTAAAGCCTTAATATTTTGTTCTGGGAATGGACACAAGCTCTGCACAGCACTGGAGCAGAAGACTTCTCCATTTGAGCTTACATACTGGAAAAAACTTAGAATCTAAAAACCAAATCCCTGTTCTGTGCAATAAATGCCCATTATGTACAGTGCAATGCAAATATTTTCCCCTCCAGTATTTCAATATATTGTATTGGAAGATGCTATATTCCTCCCAGGGTGTTTTAATTTTGATATTTCTTAATGCCTAAAGAAATCATATGTGGAAACCTCATCTTCAGATTCATGTCTCAGCCTTTCATTATCACCACCATCTTTCCGGTCACTTTAGCAAGACCATTGTGGAAATGCTACTTTGGACCCTACCTCTGCACTTGTTACTACTCTGTCATTTTGGACCTGTCTTTGCTCTGTTGAGTCACTAGACTGTGCACAGAGACGCTTGCCATGTTGGTCAGTAAGATCATGGGGAGGAAGGCTCTGCTGACCTCCCCCATAAGACCCCTTGCGTGGGCTTCACTTCTCAGCAGAAAAGGTGCTCTGCCCCATCTCAGAAAAGGGCTCAGACCCAGCAAACTGTGGCTGCCTGAATGCTGGGACATGGAAGAGGCTTGATGTTGAGCCAAGCCTCAGAGGCAGAGGAAAGCCTCCCCTCTCCCAGGAAGCCATGAGGGACTCATGGAGAGCCCATGCCTGTGTGGCATTCAGCAGGGCAAGGAAAGTTGCTGGACTACCAACAAAGCCTGCAGGACATCCTGAAAGATTTGGAGTATGTTTGGTTTTTAGCCTTTCATTTACTTTCTCTCTGTCACAAAAATCTACGTTTTCTCCCTGTAAAGAGTTGCTTTATTATTCTGTGTTATAATGAAACAGAGCTAAAGAATTACAAGTCTTTGGTCTATTTTTGGCATATTCATTTTGCAAAAGGACATTTAAGTGATCATTTGAAGGATGTGAGGTCTAATCACACACCCCTTCTCCCCAAGTTTCACCATACTTTGAGGGTATTTTAGAAGGCAGAAACTGTCTCTTAATGTGTTGTGTGATTTTGGGTGCAGCATTTCAGCAGCTATTGCCAGTTTTCTTAAAGAGAGAACAAAGATGCTACTAAATAGCGATTTTCTCAGCTCCCTGAGGCTCTGTTATGAAGTATTTAGTAAGTGTCAGTGATCTCATTTGTGACATTCTTATTTCTAAGTTAGTACTGATAATCCTACATGGTGTTAAAAAGGGTCCTGACATACCAAAGGCTCTGTCTTCTAGGCAAAATATAAAAGCTAGGCCCTTCTGCTCTCAGGAATCACAAGCTCCTACACAACCCAGTTATTAGGGTTGGTGTCCTGGCCAAATTCCAGCCTGAGCACTCTCATCCTTTCTCCTCACTCCTCCCTGAGTCTTCCTTCTTCTACCCAAGGGAAGATCAGGCAGTAAAACCCCAGTTCACAACAAGCACACCCTGTCACAAAAATGTGCATCACAGCACTGGGCTCAGAAAGCCCTGTGGTATTTACACCATGCTGAATCCAGGAAAAAAAAAAAGTGTGATCTACACAAATCATTAAACCCTATTTGGAAGCTTTATAGGACTAAAAATGCCATATATGTCGTACAATGAAGTATAAATACACAACTCCACTGAATACACTATTAAAAAAAGATATATCACCAATTTCAAGTGCATCTGTATATGCAACAACCATGGTTTTGCAGGCTGGCTAGACTTGTGTACATGTAAATAAATACTTTTAATATATTTGTTGACATTCATACAGCAAATAAATGAATAGCTTATTAGTAATTAAAAATGACAGTAGTCTTCAAAAAAGTTATATTTAATATTTCAACATAAAAAAACAAAGAGCTCAAAAAAATACCTACTACACAATAAAAGAAATGTTAAAAATTATTGTCAGAAACTTAAAAAAATAAACTGACGAAGCATTTGAAATCATGCTGTTCAAAGAGATATTTTTTTTAGGTCCTAGCACTTTTTGGTTTTAATATTAATTACTGAATCAACATAAATTTAAAAATAGCACTAGTGGTAGCCTAGTGACCTGTAGCAAATAACTGTGAGGAGAACTCTATTGCTCTTTTTTTAACAGCACTCAGCAAAACTACCCGAGGGGTAACACCTACCAAGCAAAAACCACATCCTGGGAATAATCATGAGCACCTGAAATCTCCAGTGATTTATGTGCTCAGGTACATTTTAATCTGGACCATACGCCAAAGCACTACAATCATCTTCATGTACATGGAAAGAAACAAACAAAAAAACCCTGACAAACCTCCAGACAAACCTGTCTTCCCCAAACCTTTGTACTTTGGGGGATGGAGGGAAGGTGAGTAGAGCACAACCCCTACATAGACTGGATGTAGTCCATCAAAACCTCAAGTGAGAAACATGTATCTTCCTGCAGCAAATCACCAGAAACCTCACAGCATAGCCAGGAGAATCACAAATGAATATATTTAAGCCCATCTTGTTGCCTTGCTGAGCCCTCTGAAGCCAAGAGGCTGAAACTGTGTGCAGTCAGTAACTGGGAAAAGGAGTCCCCATGTAACAGCAGCTTCAGATGTGGAAGGTGGCAGCAGTGTGACAATATACACCAACATACTCATTTAGTTGGCATTAGGCTTAGTGCAAACCTCTGATAAATGTGTAATGGTTGATGAAAGGTCTTTGCGTGCGCCCTGGTAACATAGTCACTTTCATCCAGCATAACTATGTGGTTGCTAAAAGCAATGCCAAATTGCTCAGCCCCCCTGGCTGTCCTGAGCCAGCAGAGCATCTTGTTTAAGATGGTAACTTGGATTAGACAATTGAAGTAGCTGAAAATAGCTCTCCTCTTTCTTTTGTTGGGTCAGTGTTTAGCCCGATCAGTCAACTGAAGCCAGCTCATCCCACGGATATAGAGATGTTAGTGGCAGGACAAGGGAAGTGGCAGGAGTGAGAGGGTTGGGACAACACCAGCCCCTGGGGAAGCATCTCAGGCTTCTGCCACTGACTGCAGACTTGGAGAGACCTGAAACAGAGTTGTTTGCTGAATTCACACGACAAGTCACTTCCTATGTGACTTGTGCTTTTCTGCAAGCTCTTCAGGATTTGCTTTAGTCTTCTCTCAACACTGGCTCAGTAACTAGTCAAAAAGAAACCAGCATCTGATTGCCCAGTGGCACATCTGTAATAGTGAGTGTCGGACTGATACAGCTTTGCCAAGGAGACTTCAGTCTTAATTTGTGGAACTGAGTAGCATCCTTTTTACTGCAGAATTCTTTTATTCTTCCTTGAGAGTACGAGTTAGTATTTTTGTACAATTGAATCATACCCTAACGTTATTGTTCTACATCCCAAAGTCATTAAATTATTTTCATATAACACTAATCATCTTCTTTATTGACTGTGTCACCTAAACTTGTGTAAATGGCAAATCTCATTAGCACACTCTTGATTTTTCATTAAATTCCCTAGTGAAAATGCTAAATCTGATCAGGCTTAAGTCTGAGCAAGTTGAATTTCAGATGCAACTTCCCCCATTGTTTTGGATCTGAAACTTGAGACTAAACCAAAGCTAACATACTAAACCAAAGGTAATTTATTCAAATAACCTATATGCAACGCAGCATATACCTAGGGCACCAAGATTTAAGGCAGGAAATGGCAAACACATGGCTTTGTTCCACATACTAATTTGCAGTTGTTGCTGTGGGGTTTTTCCCCCCCCATGATAAATAAGTTCAGGCTCCAACGAGTTGATAGGCCTTTCCTCATATTTAGAGCATTCATCTAGAGACTGACTATAGAGATTTGTCTATCAATTGTTCACACTTGGTGCTGCCCTAAACTGATCACCCCTTTAATTAACCATGTTAAACTAGCTCCCTGAAGCTTATGATGCTTCTGTCACTTGCCTGTGGGTTTCCTCTTCACTACAAGCCTGACTGCTTCCATTAAGTTTACAGTGAGAAGAAACCAATAGAGGAAATGATGAAGGATATCCCTGGGCTCCATTTGAAAGACTGCTAAAGAAAGGCTTCACAGCAAAAGAGAATTTAATAAAATAGTATTTTTTTTTTCCTTTGGTGCCTAGGGAAAATAAAACAGAAAAAATATATTTGGTTTTGCTTATTTAAAATGCCTTTTGCAATAGCAAAACAAAAATTACCAAGCAATGGCACACCACTGCAGAGGACATAGTGTATTCACCAGTTGTAATATTTCAGTCCCCTGACCTGGTGTATCCATGGTTTCATCTTTGAAAATGTGAATATAAACATCACGCATATGGGAAGAAGCTGGAAACAAAGAAAGGTTTACTTGAACTGCAGACAGATGGACGATATCCTTATAGAATCTTCTGAAAACCCTTGTCTATACATTAAGAATGCAGAGGCCACCTTAGAGATCTACAAACTTTTGTCAGGTCAGTATTTGTGGCATCACCATTATCTCCTTTAATGAGTATTGTAAATGATGAAGTGTCAAACAATTAACACATTTCTCCTAGTCTTGCACTTCAGATAACACATATTTCCCAAATGGGAAAGAATTTATTTGGCTTACTTTCAATTTGAGCAACAAGGATACAAACCTAGCCTCAAGAGCAGCAAGTCTGGTATATCATTACCACTTTCTGCAGGTACACATTTAAAAGTTGAGAAGGCTTCTGCCTGAGCTCACAAAATTAATAATGATGAAATAAATCTGACTGTTGGCAAATATGTATTTTGCAAAGTGAGTTAACTATTTTAGCACCTTGAAAAAGTAATGGTGATGATATGAAAATACTCTTCCTCCTAGCCTTCCTATGAACAAAGACAGAAATCACAAACCTTGATAGCTTTAAGTGAATTTATATAATTTTCAGTGGTTAATATTCTATGCAGCTATCATCTTTTTTGGCCAATTTTTTTTTTTATTTTTTATTTTTTTTTAAACCAGATATGATACAGCATAAGCAGTATGTGGGGTATTTAGAGCTGGAACAGATAGAAGGAACAACCCCCAAAAATTCAGTGGAACCAGTTTACTGGAGCCATATTGCCATCCTGTGTGTACAACTCCTATAGATGAATCAGAAAGCAACTCAGGTCCCTCTAATAAAGTCTTTCACGCAACAAACACAACTTGAAGCAAATTGCAACATCCTTGTTTCTCTCACTGAAAAAAGAGAGTTTGGCCTGCCAGCAAATGCAAACTCCAATGCAACGTGCCAGGTCTGAACAGCTGTATGTATCCCACTTTTCCTGAGGCTCCATCACATGCCACATGCCAGTCACCATAATTAGCAAGAGTTAGAAGGAAAACTTGCAGCACACTTAGGAAATGTACAGCATTATACATAAATAAAAGATTACTGCTCCCCGGTGCTCTTGTCTCTTCTAACGCCTGTTTTTTCTCCCCACAGACCAATAGCAATGTTGAATTCTGATGAAGCAAAGTATGGTTCAACCTCAGGCAGTTTATGAGGCAGAGAGCAATTAATTGGTGTTAAAGCAATACATAACACATATGTTTCTGTCAGGGAAATAGCCAACTAAAGAGTTAAGTTGGGCATTACCAACAAACTTTAACCACAAATTTAAAAGCTTGCTTTATATCTCTTTCCTCAATGTGAAGTAACTTCTGCCCAGTTCATCTAAACACTTAAAATGGTTTTAACTCTAACTTGCCCATACTGTTTATGGAAGCTGAAGGACAAATAATGTGCCTGGTATTAAACACATGCTTAAATGCTTGAGAACTAGAACTTGAATGAGTTACAGATTGAGTGATAAATCTTGATAGGAGAAAATACAGCAAAGGTTTAATCCATGACTCTCCAGTCTACAGAATGGAATGGGAGCAGTTGCATTGTGCCCCCTATAAGAAATAATTAACCGTAACACAATTACTAATTTATGATTTGTTTCTCGGAAACACAGACAGACCCAGAAATGGTACATGATAAAGAGGAAATACACATCCAATACTCTGCCCCTTCCTCCCATCCTAGACCCACCACTCACAGAAGGATTCTTCTGTTTTTCTTTTGAAAAATCACTATTTAATTTGTGCTTCCTTATGCAGAGGGCAGGGATGAGCACACCTGGAAAAGAATGAAGCATATTCAACATTTTCCTGGTTTTATTTTCAAAAGATGCATGGTTGACAGAACATATGAGACACAGCAAGATGGACAGTTTGCCTAGATC
This sequence comes from Antrostomus carolinensis, assembly GCF_000700745.2. Classification (NCBI taxonomy): domain Eukaryota; kingdom Metazoa; phylum Chordata; class Aves; order Caprimulgiformes; family Caprimulgidae; genus Antrostomus; species Antrostomus carolinensis. Next base: position 39,263 of record NW_010321103.1, on the reverse strand, counting down.
TTTCAAGTTTACAACTGTCAAAATTGTTAAACTATGCTATTTTTAGCAAAATTACAATTTGGAACTGGCATGTTGATTCCACGCAGTTGGAGCCTGCTTCAGTGCCAGTGAACATACTTTGATTTATTGCTCTTTTATTCAGGTCAGGAACCATAACCTCAGGAGCAGTCAATTCATTGGTCTTAGTGCTCTAGACAAGAGGTGAACATGGCCTTCAGAATTAAAACCGTTTATGCTACGAAGGAGGGGACAATCTTCAAAGTGCTGAAATGAGTTTTATTTAATTAGTTGTAACCAAATTTGACTGCAATCTACTGAAAGAGACAACAGGGTAGGAAAATAGAACTGTTCAACATGTTAAAGGAAAATGAAATCTGGAAATTGGGAATTAGCTTGAGTGAAAAAAAACCCAAAACAAACAACACAAACTCAAAGAGAAACATTAAAGAAAAAAATTAAAAGCTGAGAGATGATTAATTTTAAGCATAAATCATTCCTTAGATAAACAAGGACTGGCAGAATTTTAGGATGGTGCCAGTGGAAACATCCTAAATGCCTTGAAATTAAAAGAGAAAACAGTAAGCTTCTGACAACAGTTCATTTCTCTCATCCATACAATCTCAGTTCATATGTTACTTGTGCACCCTCTATGCTTTGATCAATAATGTACCAGTACCTGAAGTACAAGCAGCATCATCTGTACTCAAGGAAAGGAAAAAAAAAAAAAGAAAAAAACCACCCTGTAGAGTTCAGGGAGGAAGTAAGTAGTCCACTGCAGAACAGAAATGGTTCTCTAAATGCCCATTCTCAAAATTACAGAAAGGAAGTTGGCAGTTACACAAGGAAAATTAGGAACATAAGCATCCATTGCTCCCAGCAAAACCAACACAGTTCATTCAAGTCTTCCTGATGACCTGCATAATAACAGGAGGCATTTACTGCAGTCTGCTGAGTAAAAGAATTGTCATGATTAGTGCTGCTAGGAGAGAATGAAAAGAAACTTGGTCTTTGTGGTGACCTGACAATTCACTAACAATTCCTCTCAGACTGATGGTGGCTAAGTTTGAAAAGCCTAATGTTATGACAGGTGTCAAGGAGAAGCATATAAAAAAAGGCAATCTTAAAACAAATTCCATGAAAATATAATAAACCTTTAAACCTGGCACCATTCCTTTAAAGTGAAAACAATTAAGCAGCGTTTTAAGCAAAGTAGCCAAGGGGAATGACAGAAATCAAACATTTTTATTTCCAGATTAAGTAACATTAAGAGAAGAAAAACACAAAACAAAGAATAAAAAGGATTGGTTCTGCATTGCTCAACCATAAGGGACAAAAACCAGTGTTGGTTTAACATTTTTCATTAACTACAGCAAAAGCAAAATGCACATATCAGTGTTACACATCCTTTTCTTGCCTGAGGCTCTGATTAAGTTCCCCAAACTTCCTTTGCTCTACAGCTTTTAATGCACCACCACATTTTTCTGCTATCATTGAACATGTCAGAGAAATATCTCCACCGCACGCTAAATCTAGGTTAAGAATCATGGAGACAAAGAATCCTTTTTTCTTACTTGGGATATTAAAATGGCCATGGTAAGGGATTTTTTCTAGTCAACTACATCCATATCTGTGAAATAACAGTCTTGGTTTTGTTTCAGCATCAGCCACAAGTACTCAGGTGACTAAAACTAATCATTATTTGATTGATAATAGCCACTGGAGAATTTCTCTTGCCTAAGAAACTATCCTGATATGAATCTGATACAAGTGACATGGTCACCTCCCATATAAATTCCTTTCAACTTCTAGTGTATATCATATGTGCTTAAGGGACCACAGCAGAGGAAAACCTGGTCTATGGGATTTTAAAAAAGTACATAAGAAAGAGTAGTTCCTTAATTTTTCATCTCACTGCATCTTCAAACTGTAAAATGTCTCCTTGACAGAATTCCCTTTCCTTTACAAAAGGCCGTAACACTTACAATCCATAATAACTGCTGTATTGTAACATCAGTCTTTCTGAAGGCAAGGAAATACTACTCCTGACACAGACATCCAGACTGTTAAGAGCTGAATAGTTACTGGTACACATATCTGAATAACAACGTACCTACATTCAGGTGCTTATAACTTCTCCTTGAGTAGTTCTAAAAAGCACTTTTCCCTCCACTTTGTACAGGGTCCAGGAAGGAAAAGGAGAATATAATAGAATCATAGAATGGTTTGGATTGGAAGGGACCTTAAAGATCATCTAGTTCCAACCCCCCTGCCAGCAGCAGGGACACCTTCCACTAGACCAGGTTGCTCAAAGCCTCATCCAGCCTGGCCTTGAACACTTCCAGGGAGGAGCATCCACAACTTCCTTGGGCAACCTGTTCCAGTGTCTGACCACCCTCACAGTGAAAAACTTCTTCCTAATATCTCATCTAAACCTCCCCTCTTTCAGCTTAAACCCATTTCCCCTTGTTCTGTCACTAACTGCCCTTATAAAAAGTCCTTCCCCAGCTTTCTTGTAGGCTCCCTTCAGGTATTGGAAGGCTTCTATAAGATCTCCCCAGGGCCTTCTCTTCTCCAGGCTGAACAGCCCCAACTCTCTCAGCCTGTCATATGAGTAATTGCATGCATTATATTGTACACAGAAATAATATAGAGATAATACAGGTGTAATAAGTGAACAAAAATTGTTAAAAAAATTTACTTTGCAAGTATTATTTCAGTTGTGCAATGCACAATTAGAATTCTGTCTACTTCAGCTCCCTCCAACCTCATGAATTTTTGGGAAGTGGGGTAATATTTCAATATCAATAAAACAAGACTAGTTGTTAAACTGATATAGGAAACATCTTTGGCCACTGGGAAGTGAAATTTTCCCTGCAGCACGAAGGAATTTTTATCAGTTTCAGAATGATGTTATGTGCGTTTGACACACGCACATACTCCCTTCACAAAGACACACGCTCCCTATAAGGGGAGCAAAACACATCTAAAGCTTTCTGATCCTCCTCCACAGGATATCACTGAACAGCTGCTAAATTGGGATTTCTCGTGTCCACATACAGATGGCCATGTTAGAGGAAAGAGAGCACGTGCATCTCTTCTGTCCTCCACTGTGTACTCTGGGAGGTTACCTGTGGTACTCTGACAGCCACAGCTCTACCAGCATCTAGGAGGGCGTTTGGTGAATGATTCACACCTGAAGTTGAAACTGATGGTAAAAATAGGAGTGACTAACTTATTTGGGCACCATTAAATTCTCATTTATGCACTGAGCTTAGCATGAAGTAAATGTACACTGTGTACATTGCTAAGCTTAGTGCCACTAGGATAACGTCTTAGGATAGAGGCTCACAGACATGTGGTGTTGTCCCACCTACCAGAGTTTTTTTTTTCCAGTGAAGCTCCTACACTGTGCCCGTCCCCACAAAATTAAAGGATAAAGGATGATGGTGCTTATGATGACCAAAAAGGAATACAGATATTTCATCATTATTCAGGAATGTCACAGTGAATTTTGTACTGTTAAATATATCATCCTCAAAAGAACAGCCTGAGGTTTAGGCAACCCAATTAGCATTTGAGCGTGTGCCTCAGCAATTCATGTATAGTCCAAGTTAACACGTGGTCCAAGTAACGCATGGTCCAATATAACTGTTTTGACATCTAGGCAAAAACTCCAGAACTAAATATTTGCATTGCATTACTGATGTCAGGTCCCCACCTGGGCTCCTGGAGGCTGCAAACTATCATATTGTTTTCTTTTTCTCCCTTATTATACTTTTCTACACATCTTTGCATTGCCAAAATCTGCCTAGAAACAGAATACAGGGAACCAATGTAACAGGGAAAGTCAGCATTTCAGAACAATTCAGAAGTCAAAAATATGAACAATAGGGTTTTTCAGGAGGTCAACTTCAGAAGACCTGCAACAAACTTCTAAATACTAGCAGGTTCAGGCTGGCTTAGAAGAGTGAGTCAAAACAAAATACCAAAACTTTGTTGTGCCATATATCACAATTACTGTTAACATACTGCATTTGATTTCATTCCAGTTCCACATTTCCACTGACAGTCTCCATAAAATCAGCGAAAATTCACTTACTGGATTTCTCATGCCAATATCCCAAGTGTGGGGAAACTTTTAGACTACGTCTAGAAAAAGATAATTTAATACTGCCAGTAAAACATCTCATGCAGAAGCTAGTAAATAAAACAGTTTCTCCTATCTAATTCTAATGCCCTATATAATTGTGTGAAATCTTTCCTTGGCAGGGAAGCTGGAAGAAACAGGGGGTTGTTTTCTGTCTTCCTTGCTCTGTCTCCTTCCTTCAGTAATTTCTCAATCCTGCATGGGCCCAGAAACACCAAAAATTACTCAACACTCTCACCTAACAAAACAGTCAGCTCTTTCTCCTACAGCAAGAAATTAAAAACCTGTTATATTTTCTTTAAATCACAAAGAATTATCTAGCTTGAACTATTATACTTCACAAAAATATTTGCAGTTGTCTTCTGTCAGTAGAAATAGGTCCTTATTAGCGTTGCTAAGAATTTTGTGACAACATGTTAGCAGTTGGAAACTGCTGACAAGGGCAAGGAAGTCAGTAGTGCAGTCTATCACAAAATGTTATGCGACATCAGCATGGTGTGAGGGTGGAAACAGCAAATATAGTCTTTAGCAAACGTCCTCATTTGTAATATCTGCAAAATGGATGTGATTGTGTTCCAGAGAGATGAATTTGCTGTGGAATAAGCATGGAGCAAGCCCACTAGGCTGGTGAAAAGAATGGGGAGTCTATCTGGGCCTGATTTGTTTAGCTTTCCAAAATGAAAGCTGCAAACTATGATTGCTATCCATAAATACATCCAGAGAACATATATTCAAGCTAAAAAATAACATGGACAGAAGCTTAAGTGTACCTAAAGTGGCCATGATTAAGTTGCAGCTGAAAAGTAACATGAAGGATTACTGCCTGTGGTATAATGGGATTCTAAAACTCCTCCCACTAACAAGTGAACAAAATTTTTGACTTGTTTAAGGAGGGAACTGGATCAATTTGTGTCATGAGTTGTACAATCCAGAAGTCTGGATTATATAACTTTAGAGGGACTTTGTGATGGCATCTGCTATCTGGTCCAAGACACATCTGTCTGTGTAGGTCTACCACGAATTCCACCTCAGGCTGTAAATCCAAAACTGCTATAAAAAATATTCTTTCCAAACTCAAGCCTTGCAAGATTTCCAAAGTTATTCTCCCTTCATTTCCAGAAGCCTCCTTTCCATCTTGATTCACTTTTAACTAGCTCTAACATCACAGTCACAGACAGTCCATGTGTCTACACCACACTGGCAGACATTATATTCTCAATATTTTATTACAGCTATTAAAAGCCATCACAGGATTGGTTTGTTTCTAAGTTTCCATCATTTCCTATTTTAATTATGAATTGTTTAGCTGAACAAAGCCATATTAAATGAAAAGCACAGTGCAGAAGTAGAGGAAGAACTCTACAATCACAGTTGACAGCTTAGCTATTTATGCTGTAAATGCATCATAAATAATTTCGAGGTCTTCATACATTTCTGTACTTGGTCTGTAGCAGGCTCATAAATAGATTGATAGACTGTTATTAACCATTGATATCAAAACCTTAAAGTAAAGCAGCACCACAGCCTTCTCTCAAAAGTGCAGTGCTAGTTATAATTTCCACAGACCTGGTCTTCACAAGCAGTTTCAAAATAAGAAATATCAGATTGATTTTTCTCACTAAGGATCTCAAACATGAGAAGAATCAAATTTCCAGAGACCCTCAACACAGCCAAAAGCACACACACTATTTCAGCTTTCCAAGGACTCTCTCCTGTTGCTGTTCCAACTAGCTTCTATTTACTTATCTTTTCCACTCAGTTACTGACCTTACGTCCATTCCCTCCCTGCTGCCTCTGTACTACTTTTCCTTGTTATCAAGTTTTGCTAATGGGTCCTCTTTTGTTTTTGTTGAGCTGACCCCTAGCCCTTAGAAATCCTTTAGCTTTTCTCTAGGTCCTCACCTCTTATTCTAATAACACCTTGCTTTCCCTCTCCTCCAACCTACGCCTGCATCTATTCCTCTTTCTATTTGTTGCCAGGCTCCTTTCCATCAGACCCTGGTCCTGTGCCTCCTGATCTCAACCCTTTTGGTCTGCTAATTGCACTCCCACCTACAGTATAGTAACACAGCTCCTTCCTCCTCTAGCACTCAGGTTATACAGGGGTTTTGGTTTCTTTCTGATGACCAGTAACTTCTAACAACCTGAATGACTAAGTATGTGACTTCTCCTCAGCTGCTTCAAGTCTGCAATGGAACATACTTAATTCCTCTGCAGAGATGGTGTACAGAAGATATATTAACCCATATGACAAAGGGACAACACTTTGTCATTCAAGTTACTGTAAAAGATAACATTTTCTGCTTAGAAAATTTTTTCTAGAGATTTTTTTCTGCTTTTGCAGAAGAAAAAAAGATAATAAGAAGAAAAATAAAAGTAAAAATAAAAATTTGTTGAGAACATTGGAATTTACAAACTTAGGTATTTCTACAAAAAAAGTATAATTTACTAATGTAAAACAATGTACAAGGCTTAAAAGTGGAAGAAAAATCCATCAAGAGTTATTAAATGCAAACATACTACCTGGCAATCAAAAAAAATAATAATAATTAAAAAATCAGATACACAAACTACGAAGTACTTGCCCACCAGTTCTTCTCTAGGTATCTGTTATTTGACAGAAGCTGGATATTGAACAATGTAGACCTTTGGTCTGACCCTTTAGGGCTGTTCTTACACAGCTCTGTTACTTCACCCACCTTGCACCTTCCCCTCCCACAAGCCAGCCTGCAGTCTCAAATATTCCCATGCACTCCTAGAGCATGGATCTGCAAACCAGGTACATCAGGTGATATAGATTCCTTAATCTCTGTCTCAATTTTTTTTAATATTGCTCTTGACAGACAGCCTAGCCTAAAGAGGTATCTGGTCAGCTCTACCACAAGACAGTAAGTACAAACATTGAACACAAAAGGTAAAAACCAGTTGTTTAATTCTTAAATTATTCACTACTTTCCAAGCCAGGTTTTTATTCAGCTGCTCAGAAATGATAATTTAAGTCTGCTGCTGAATCCCCACTGCCCCCCTCTGTACATAATACGCCTCACTGTACTGCTTAGCAGCACACACTCGTGTATTGTTAGATTGGGCTGGGAGCTCGAGCGCAGGCTCTCTTGGCAGAGAAGTGATGATAGCTTCACGCAGCGTGAGATTTCTCAGCCGTGTCCCCTCTGGACAGACTGAGAAAACTGAAGTATGTTCACCTCATATCCTAGAGTTAAAGCAGGGGAGACTATCAACAGATTCAGCAATACAGTTCTCCTTAGCAAAAACATTGCTGAGGATGCAGATTCCACAAGGCAACTTCATGGACCTTTCAGCCACACCTCTTCAGTACTATCTGATACAGTCTTTGAAAGGTGAAGCATGCAAAAGAGATGAACCTTGGCATATACAGTACTCTATTTTGTTCTGGCCCCTGAGGAGTTAAGTAAATATAAAATATTCAGCTTCTATCTGGCAAAAGTCATGCAAGATGAAACAACCAGCATTTGCACACACTTAAGGTTTTCCAAGTGCTTTACAAATACTAACCAACTGCTGCATTGCAAGTGAAATTGTACAGGAACCCCAGATAAGGAGATCAGTAAACAGGAAAAATGAGTCCTGCTTTGAACATTTTCTTTAAAAGTTACAAGGGGTGGAAGGGGTTGGCAAGTAAAGGAACAGTGGAGGAGATAATAAAGGTGATCTAGTCTGATGTAGTGATGGACCTAACTGGAGTTAACCCACCTACCAGAGGGGGGAAAAAGAAAAAAAGAAAAAAAAAAAAGGTTAAAACAAGAATCCAGGTCAGTCAAATGAGGACAGCCTCAGAAAGAATGTGAATCAGAGGTAATTGCAACATGACAGAACAGCAGTTAAGGGTATTGCAAGTATTAGAAGATACAAAATGCCAGTAGAGTAACCTTATGTAATGATACTGTGAAGAAACAGGAAAACAACAGGTAAGTCAGTGCAGAACCTTTTAACAAAATAACTTTAGAGAAACATCGTGCAAGAATAGTAAGGTCCATTAAAGGCCTCCACAATCAGGCTTGGATACAACTAAAAATCTTAAATGTTACTGTAAAGCTAAAATCTGTCCAAAATATTTCAATAAACTTCACAGAAGAGAAAGGAAAGTGGTAATAGGCAAATGTGACCCAGAGGTGATTGCTGTGTTTCAGAGACTCCGCACAAGTAAGAACCAGGAATCCCCCACTTCAGCCATCCTCCCTGTACAGTCTCATCACAAAATAGCTTTATGAGATATTCTCTTTGACAGCTATATTATTAAAATAATGCTATAGAAGACTTAGAATAACATGACATTATTTGGAAACATAAAGGAAAAAAAATCTAGATCTAATGTTTAATCACAAAATGATCACAAGCCTGAAATATAATACAGCTGTGAAAGGTGAAATCAGGAGAGGTATTTAAACAGTACCAGTGAGGCCTCATCTGGAATAACATATACAATTCCAACAAAGAAAACTAAATTCAATCTGCATTAGTAGTATGAGAGAATTAAAATTTATTTTTAAAAATTGACTCTTGGTTTATATAACCTCACAAGTTTAACATTGAGAAGAATTTTATCTATTTTCTATTCTTTTCCATCACAGAACAAACCAGCAGCAAGTAAAAAAAATAAAAAAATCACTTCACCTAAAAGTTGATGTTGGCACAAGAACAAATGATATAAACTGGCCATAAACACACTTAGGTTAGAAATTACAGTGTAACTATCTGGTAAGCAAGGAGGGGAAAAAGAAGTAGAAACAGCAGATGCAAAAAAAAAAAAAACAAAAAACAAAAAACAAAAAAACTCACAACTAGTTAGGCTAATCAATATACAAAACCAGTTACCTAAAACTAGCTGCACAAGACTGGATTTTATGATTGACAAGGTTTGTGCAATTCTATCAGTCAGTCTGTCTAACTCAGGTCTACACTTCCATGGATTAAACCAAACAAGAAGTACCCGCAGTGTTAGAGGAAGCTGAGGAACCACGTCTCCTCTGCAACAGTCTTACTTATTTGCACTGTCAGAAGGACCCATTATGAATTACTGAGTCATGTGAATCAGGGAGTAAAAAACCAGGCTTGCCAGATGTGCTTTTTTCACATATTTTGACAATTATAGTTCAGCTTAATCATTTATGATAATACTTCATAATGTTCTAGCAAATGCTCTAGAGTATACTTTGTAGAAAATAATGAAGTCTTAAGTAACATGGCAACTCACTCAGCTTTTAAATCTTTGCTGAGAGGCAGGAGGAAACAGCCAGTGTTTTGTGCAGATTATGGAGAATTACTGTCGTAAAATTAGGAACACTTTCATTATTGCTTCCCCATCAGTTTCTTAAGCAGTCACTACTGTAAGATTACCATAGTTATACAGCAACAAGACACCCACAAATAATATCAAATAAGACCAAAGCTCCACAGCTTTCAAGTGTTGCTATTAAATAGTAACATGGAGTTATATAAAAGAAACCATAGGAAAGGAAAGGACTAATAATCTGTGTCTACATTCAATGAAGTACTCTAACTCTCATAGAAAGTCAGCTGTAAAGTCCTACACATCCACCTTCTACTCCCTTGCTTATCATGCCTTTGCTCAGCAATTCAGCTGGCTGCAAACTATCACAAAAGTGCTTCTTTCACTTAAAAAAAAAAAATCATTCCGATAGAAATTTTCCATCTGACTCTTTTATCACAACTTCTGGACAGGGTTGGATAAGCACCAGAAAGCTTGTCATGTGATCTGGCAGAGCTCATTGACAGAACACACAAAGTTGATCTAAGCAGTTAAACATCTTGTGTCAGTAACACTGACACTATCTCAGCTTTGAAAAATGTCAGGAGTGGAACAGTGCCTGTACTTAATTTCAAGGAAATTAAGGAAGGCTGTGGCATTCACAGAAATTTGCTATTTCCAAACTTCCTTGTTTTGCTGATTGGCAGCCGTTGCCATTATAACATAAGGTGGAAAATAGGAACAACTTGCACAGATCTATCATATGTTTCACATTCTGTAAGTGTTTAGGTGGGAAGGAGTTATTGTTCCAAAGCTCAAAAAGAGGTAACAGAGTATTCACTGCAGATGCAAGTCTGAGGCACTCTCCATTTCATAAAATCAGAATCCTTCCAAATGTTGTGCCAATGGAGACAGTAAACTGACAAGAAATGTAGATCCATGTTCTTTAAACATTTCAGCTTTTCTGATAAGCAAACATTTCAGTCTGTGTAATATTGTCAAACTACAGCTGCAGAAAATTTTGAAGAGGCTCCTATGTACGCTTTAAATATTCCTGTTCCTTTCTACCAGAAAATGTTCTCAAGAGAGCATAACGCCAACACAATCCTGTTCGCATTGCAGTCACTTCCCTGTATTGACTGTGGCAGAGAGAATGGGCAAAACCCTCAATAAAAGCTTAGAATTTGATGTCATTGCCTGACAAAGGTACTTCACAAGTTCCACCAGTGCAAACAGTAAGATAATTTGCCCCTAGATTTGTGCATGAAAAACATAACTGACACTGCAGAGAGAGGAGATTTGGCAAAGGAGGCGGAAGGCTACAGGCATTATGCTGCCATTAAATTAGCATTTAATCTTTCCTTCACAAGATGCAGCATTTTCCTGAGAAATGTGATCTTTGCAAGATACCAGAGTCTGGGATCTGTCAAATAATCAAAAAGCTGATTTCCTGGCACAGAAAAATCTTCCCATGAAATAAGACTTTTTGAATGACACAGAGAAATTACAGGAAGATAGTGAGAACTTCATGGTTGATGGGAAGAAAAATTAGAAAGAGTTCACACTAGGAGGCAAAAGGAGTCTTTAATATTTAGAAGATTTTAGATACTTATGAAGGGATCTATCTAAAATTTAGACACCATAATTAAAATACAGTCCAGAAAGTCCAAGAGCAATGTACCTAAGTCCCAATGGCCTCAAGAAACTTTGTCGCATGTAATGACAGTGGAAAAGCAATTTGTAAACTTACGGCCATGTTCTGTATGTGCAAAGACTAACATACACAAATTTGAAAGGCAGGAAGAAACTTTGCAAATGAGTTGTATTTTGTAGTGTTCTTTCCACATGAAACAGTAAAGCCCTTGAATTGTTCTCCTTCCATTGCTCACAGTTTGGAAAACAAGAAAATATTCTGTAAAAATACCTGATGATTCAGTATCCACTTAAATTATTTTCTTTGTACCTTTTCCCTTCCTTTTTACTTTTGTTATCAAATCCTAGAAAAAAGGACAAAAACCCTGTCTTAGGCCAATATGAAAACATTCAAGTTGACACTTCTGGATGCAACAGCAATGAGTATTTGCTTTTCAACGTACACTATTCAATAGATCTGTTTTGATGATCAAAATTAATCTGTATGCTTGTGAGACACCAAGTGAGGGTACTCTCCAGATGGCAGAAACTTCCTCTACTTGAGAGAAAAAAAACATAAGAAAACAAATAACAAGGAGATTATTAAACTTGCCACAAGCCAGAAAACAGTAACATGGCTTGCTAATCACTTTGCAATGCCTATCAATATTTTGGCTATGGCTTTCCCAAATAGTTCACCGTTACTCTTTACAATAGCCAAGATTCATCATATAAGTAAAGGCAAGAATAGCAGTAGCAACTAGAAAACTGAATTTTCATGTCATATTTCAAAGAGATTGAGCTCTGCAGGTTTCAGAAAGACTTCAAGGGAACTTAAGTTACAGTATTTGAGCTCATTACAAGGGCTCAAAATCGAAAAAGATCAGAAATGCCAAGAAAAAACAAAAGATATGTCTAGCATTTTCCAGAAAATAAACTTGTGTCTATGATTTTACATCAACATATAAAACGATAGCAACAACAGAGTCAAACACCTTTGCATCAAGCTGGTTCTAAAAAGTGATGTTAAAATACTGTGTGTTTATGTGCTTTCATGAAGCACATATCCATACTGATACAAAAGCGCAGCTATACAGCCTTCCAACGTTATGGAACAACAAATTTAGCAACACTGCTTTAAAGGAACCCAATCTTTATAAATTTAAATACCTTTTAAATGTCATTAATTTAATGACATTTTCACCTTACCATCTCATCCTTTTTGATACACTGCATGACTGTTTTGCCTTCCCCTCTCTTTGCTTTTCTTTCCGACTGTTGTTATTAAAGGTAACCCCAGTTTCCCTCTCATCCTTCAGCTGCTCTAGGCTATAGGAGCACCAAGAACGGGTGGCTGCTTTTGCAAATTTCCAGACTCAACTTTACATTTGAGAAAATAGATACCTATAGAAAAGCTGGGAAGATACTTGCTCAATATATCAACATGCCAACACTTCATGTACATGTTTGTCTAGTATTGTTCACTACTGAACAGTAACATTTCAGAGACATATACAATGAATGTAGATGTATGACTAAATCAGGACCAAAAGCTCATGAATGAAAAGGAACATTTTTTAAGTTGACTGCTATGGTCTATTCACCCCCTGTTGTGTAACAGGGATCCTGGTATGACTTTATACCCTAGGACTGCCACAGATTGCCATGGAAAGCAATTGAGGAAGGCAGCATGTATACCAAGGTGTAAAATGACACAGGCTTATCCAATAGTTCAACATCAGAAAAAAGGCCTCTGAGGTCTTATCTTGTATTGATTCAGCTCTTCATACAACAGTTAAAGCAAAAATCTCTCTTCCTTTCTGGACAAAAATAAAATAAATAAAAATCAGGCAATCTTACAGCACAGAGATTTTTTGTTCAAGAGAGTATTTACTTCTCTACAGGATTAAACAGGTACCTATTCTCAGGGAGCAGAGAGGATAACCTGGATTAAGTTTGTTGCTTCTCCTAGTGAGAAGTAACTTGTTTGTCAAATACTTCTGAAGTAACTGAGCCATCCAGAAAGTCTACTTGAATTTAGAAAGTAGAGAAAAGTGGTAATAAAGAAAAATGCTTTGAAAATAAACATACTATTAAGAAAAATAATATATGGAATGGCTATATAGCAAATACTTATTGGTATATATCTGACTTCCTCTGTAAAAACACACTAGAGAGCCATAGATAGGTAGAAGGAAAAACATATGGCAGAAAATAAGAGATATTCAAGGAAGCATATATAATAAAAAGAGTTATAAACACTTAGCAAGATAGTGACAACTGCTTTCTTGAAACTTAGGTCCTTATATTGGCAATATGAAAGATTTCAAGCAATATGATGTTGCATTTTGTTGCTCTAATTCAGACATTATTGGGAACAGGCTATCCCTGATATTACAATTCCTTACATTTATCTAAGGATGTTCTTTAGTAAATGTCTGAGTGTCTAACACCTGCAAGAATGATACTAACGCCTAGCTAGGAACAGAAGGATTTTACCCAAGGTGGTGAAGGAGGAAACAAAGACATACCTACACTCCGACACTAAAGTGACAACACAGAGTGAACAAACTTTTTTGCAAAGCCAGCCCAGAATGGACAAGCTGCAAGCAAACACACTAACATAAAAAAATAGAGGAAAGAAATAAAATACCTCAGAAAATATTTAAGCTCCTTGGAAGCATCAAAGGATCTGCATGCTCTGCATGTTGCATCCAGAACTTGCTAAAAAGAGGCACAATCTATGGTTTGTTCAGTACGTGTCCTGTATAGTCTGAAGATCTGCTTCATAAAAGCAAGCTCCAAAGCTGTCAGAAAGCTGACTGTCTGGTATAAAAGACAGATTCAAAAGTCTGTCTCCACAAGAAGGTTACTGTCTTATGAGAATATTCTAGTGAGGCACAGGTAAAGATTTTTGAAATATGGACAGGATGAAGTGGCCACAGAAGATGCATCACATCCTCCAGGAAGACAGCTCATGTTCACAATCAGATCCCTGCAAATTTCTAACAACATCTCCATTTCAGTGAATCACAAAAGGAAGAAATATATAAATACTGAAAAACATTATCTTACATTTCTTTTTTCATACAAAGATTAAAATAACTATTTAACCTACACATTTGTTTTTCTCTTGTCTATAACAGTCAGAAAGTTGACAACTGTCTTGGAATTGTGATAGCATTTAGGTAATGGGAAGTATCAGCAGTAACAGTAACTGATCCCCTCCCTTTCTCACTGATGGACAAGGTTGTGTTACCAGAGAAGCTTTGTTCTTCCTACAGAAAGGCAAACTAGACACAGCAGCAGACAACACGGTAATAGCATGAGCAGCACTCTAACTTCCCCACTGCTGAGCATCCTTGAGAAACTATTAATTAGTGAGAAAGTTTAAATAGGTGTCTTCCACTGGTTTCTTTATAAAACCATGTTATTCTTCTCAATTAAGTGGAACCCCACAGAATGGCTGTGGGGAGTTCAGAATAACACCTACTTTTTCAGAAGAATTCTTCTTATTTCACTGCTTTCTCTTCTTTTCTTAATTGCCTAATTCCACCTTTTCCTGACTGCACACCTCTTGGGAGGTAAAGACCACTTAGCTATTTATCCACACAACCAAAGGGGCTTTAAAAAAAAAAAAATTGTGTTCTCATTTTCAGACATCTGACAAATGAGACCAATTCATTAGTAATTAAAAAGTATAGCTTTTTAATAGCTCATCTTATTGGCATACTGGAAGGCAGAGGGAAGAAAATAGAATAGCTTTGGAGGATGAGGTTGTCAAATGTGCATATGTTTGCACACACGACAAAGGTGAAATTCTCACGTGGTTCATCCTTCCCATTTCTCCATCCTGCCAGCTTCATCTGTAATGACTGATTAAACCTCCCAAAGCACTCTCATGGGACTGTCAGTTCATATCTGATGATAGTCAGAAGAATAATTCAGTCTGCATCTGCTACCATTGCTGAAAAGTCAGAGTACTTGGGAGTTTATCATCTAAACATTACCCTTTTGGCTATAAAAAGAGATATAGGTGCAGGTTATGCTGTTGGTGTCAGGTTTTGGATAGGAAACTAGCACTCACCTGTTTTAATATGATATTTACATTCTAACTTTTAATGTAAAAAACTATCTCAAAACTACATCTATACAAGAAAAAAATCCATCTGTTACAGGATACCCTACCCTATTGACTTTCAGTATAATCTTCGGTCACTTCACTGCCCATGAAATAATAGCAATATTTTTAAAGCTCCAGCTTCTGGAAAAGTTTTAACTCTACAACATGTAACAAGCTTACAAACTTGAAACAGATTTCCTTAAAAAAAAACCAAAACCAAACCAAAACAAAACAACCCAAACAACCCACATTGATATTATTTGCAGTTAGTATTTTTGCATTTCATTTCATTTGGATTCAAAGTAGTTGACTTCACCTTCAGTCCTTCCTCTCATATTCAGTATCTTCCTATCTCAGAACGTACTGCAATGTTTAATTTGGATTTCCCATGCTGGATTTGTATTCCCACTAATACTAAGCTTTTAACTTTCTTTTTTTTCATGTAGCATTTTTGTACTGACTGAAGCAAGAATTAAAGTATTCTAGTTCTTCCAAGGAAGAAAAGGACAATCAGAAAAGTTTCAGTTTTGACTGGAAATAGAGATGCTGTATTAGACCACAGCAAAAAAGAATTTCTTTTGTGTAGCACTATTTAAAACTTAACAAAAAAAAGGTATTTTTATATAAAAGTGTCCAAGCTTCTGAGTACACCACTCAGAAGTCCTTGTCCATTAACAACATTCTTAGTTATCTACCTAAAGATTTCCAATAACTGATTCTCAGTTTATTAATGTCTTGCAAAGATTCAGACTTCTGTTTTAGCAGTTGCAAGAAATTAGTAGTCCTGAAATTCTTTCTGCTCTTTTAACATAATAAATACTATCTCCACATAGTTAAATAAATAAATTAAAAAAACATGGAGAATGTTAAACTGTATATTTTCACCCAACCTTTCAGATAAAATTCTCAAAACTGGACATGTGCTTGGATGGTTGAGAGGCACTTGGCCAACACAGTGGTGTCCCTGGCCTTTTTCTTTTTATTCACATTATTTCTTCTGCTCCCTTCAAGCTACCCTGGGACTTTGCTGACCACACTGGCTTTGGATTCTCTCACCCAGAGACCTATTCAATCACCCAGCCAATAACACAGCTGATTAAGAGCAACGGCCTTTTTATAATCTTCATCTCCACAACTTCATACCCCTGCATAACAGACCAGAACCACGAGGAGGTATTTCATCAGCTTCGAAAGCATGAGTTACTTTAAGGTTCATTAAAAACATATATTCTGCTGTGCTTTAAGCGTAAAACCTCTGACTCTAAAATGTATCAACAAGATGAAAGCCAGCAAAAACTATACAGCCAAGCTGGTTGAGCTTTCCACATTTAGGACTGACTTTACTACATGTAAATGTCTGATACAATGCAGTTTGTAATTTTTGCTGATTTGCCTCATTAAAAAAGATACATTTAAAAATCTT
Source organism: Antrostomus carolinensis (assembly GCF_000700745.2). Taxonomy (NCBI): domain Eukaryota; kingdom Metazoa; phylum Chordata; class Aves; order Caprimulgiformes; family Caprimulgidae; genus Antrostomus; species Antrostomus carolinensis. The sequence continues at coordinate 22,690 of NW_010321103.1, read as the reverse complement.
AAATAAACGCTGAAGTTGTCACAGTAAATAACAGTATGAGGTACATGGAGTCAGTTTGAATGTATGCCCTATGTGTCAGTTGGAAGATTCATTCACCATCAAAGCCTTTCCTCTATCCTACAAAAATTTTCCAAGTTCTACTTTGACATCTCACAATTAGGACATTTAACAGCTCATAAAAAATTAGTCTGCCTAGGAAAGGCTAATTAACCTAATTTTGTTAAAGCTGTGCACACATTCGGCTCTACTCAGATTTGGGAAACATCTTAATGACTATTCAACTACATGTCACCATGTTAAAAATACCTAATTGTCTCAAAAATGTAGATATGCCACTCAATGGGATAAAATACATTTAAGCTTGAATATTTATTGTGATATGAGTTCTTAAAAATGTTTAAATATATCCACATCATTACAGTGCCTCAGCTCAACTGCAAGCAAGGTAACTTTCAGCAATAGCTTACAAAGAATCTATTGAACATGAATAAGTAATTTAAAAAGCATGAAGAAGCATTTATATTTAATCAAAAGCATCAACTGGAAACACATTTACATCATAATATTGACTCTGGATGGGATTATTATTGATAATTTTGCAGTAGTACACAAATAGAATATCCTTTGACTATGGTGTTAAGTTCATTATTAACCATGCAAATCTAAACTCAACAAAAATCTGTTTTTTAAGTTATTAGTTAGTAAATGACAACATAAATGGCTTTGTATTGAGTATATACCTCTGGAATCAATGAAGCTGTTTTACATGAAAAACTTGTATTATCTTAAACACCTTAATAGTGTTAGGAGATTATGAATCCCAGTCAGATAACATATTAAACAAACACAGCTCTCATTGGGTACAAGACTCCTTAATATTTTGCAAAAAATATTATTTCTATATTTATATCACTAGTTTTTGGTCTTTGTTGAATTCTTCTCAGCTATAATTACCTCAGTAGTGAACTTGGGCACTTCTAGGGCAGAGGTCTGTGAAATATGTGCTCCTACCTTGAGTGCCAGTGCAGGCTGGGCAAAGAGAATATCACAGTAAGTTTGAAAACTACAACTATTGGGGTTTGATCCTGAAATTGTCTTAATTTCTAAAGGAGATGGACAGAATGGGGTCAGCTGATGCTGCTTACTTGTGTGTGACATACTTAGATATCAAGCACTGAAGACACTATAACAATCCAAGTGATCAATTCTGCAATAAGCTGCAGCTGTTCTACTGGGCTTGGAGATTTAAAAATTTAGGAGTGAAACACTGAACAGCAATAACATTCCCCAAAAACAATTGGCTTCAAACATTCTCTAAGCACAAAATCACTAAAAAAGGCTGTACTGCATTAGAAACAGCAGTGGTTTTGCTTCTCTGAGTTAGACGATGACATGTGTGTCAAGACAGGTTGAGAGGAATTTGTATTGTAAAATCATTTCCTCCAGTATGGGCTGGAACATCTTAAAAGCAAATCATGTTCTGACTCAGCAGCTAAGCCATTTCCTAAAAAACATCAAACTGGACAAAATACTGCTCTGTTGCCATATGTTCCCCCCTTTTCTTACTATGCCCAGAAAAGTAAAAACACATTAGTAACATGGGAGCTGTCCTACGCAGGTGCAAAATAGAGACATGGTTATGAAATAACCATCAAGACGACGTCAGCTGTGGCAACCCTTATGAAAATCAAATGCATATGAAAGACGCTACAAAACAAGTGATGAAGCCATACAGTAGAGTCACAGACTAAAATCAGAATCCAAATAATTTAATTAATTTAAGAGAACAAAAACCTACCCCCAAATTACTTAAAATGCCTTAAACTATAAACAAACACAGTTCTCTATATAAACTATAAACAAACCTAGAAGAGGTTTTACTCTTCCTATGATGAATTTCGTCAAAGGAAATTAAAAGCTTACAAATGCTTTTTCCAGATTCCAAAGGAATATTTAATTGTTGATAGGAGGAAGCAGTTTTGCATTGCAATAATAGCTGACATAAAATAATTCAAGTCAGAAATGGCAACAGGATCTTCCTGGGGAAAAGTCTGTACCTTTGGAGTATACTTCCCTTCAGCACAACAAAAGCCCAGATGTGGGACCTTCAAATACAGTGTATTATCTTAGGGCAAATAGCAGATTTATTCATAGATTCTGCATTATTTTTGTTAACTGAATATAAAACTTCTCCACTTTGACCTCAAATTTCTTGTGTTTACTGCATATTCTTCTGGCTGTTGTTTTGAATGTTTTTATTACTCTGAGTAATTGCATGCTGACATTTTTCATAATCACTAATTGCACTAGATGACTCTTGTGATCAGAAACAAAGCATCCAGGAGGGATTAAATGAATGGAACCATCCTCAGAATCAGAAACTGTGCTGAAGTCTTCCTACACACAAATAAATCTCTCTTTATTTTGTGCACAAAATAACGTATCTAATATTTTCCTCTTTATTGTTTATGCAGGAGCTTTGATAAATATGAAAATGTTGTGACTTTTTTAGTCTTTCTGGAATTTAGCATTATGTCAGCTTTCTTATTGTCTCTAATGTACAACAGTTTGAACTGGCACATAAAATAACTCATTAGTGTTGGTTTAAACCTTATGGCTGGATGATGGAAACTTATAAAATTAATTAAAGGAGTTAAAATGAAAACAGTATACAGAAAATAATTTAAAAGGACAACAAAACTGAATTTCGTTGGTGGTGGTTTTGAAATGATCCATAATTCAATTAGTATAGATCATCAGTCTGTTGATTTGCTAAAGAGAGCTCTCCAGGCCATAAAAGTATTTATATAATGATCTGAACAGCAAAATAAATAAAAAAAAGTGACTATTTATTAGGCTTTAAAGTATAAATTGGAAATATCAGGAAAATAAACATTTCCAGTCAAAACAAAAACTACAACCCCAACCAACCTGATCTTTCCATTATTAAAATACCCCAATTGCAACTTATTATTCTCAAGTACTTTTGCTGTGCATATTACAGAGTATAAGTCCCAGTTTTATAACCCTGGCTCCTAATGCCCCTCAATTCAGTCCCTAGACTCAGTGGGACATTCATGGCTACAGGCAACTCTTGAAATTGTTTTTCAGTTTTCCATAGTTTCTAATATAGGAGTTCAAGATTAAGCACTTTCAGCGCAGCAGTCACTCCACGGCAATATGCCACTACGGAGGGGAATGCAGAATACTCTCTTCAAATAAAACGTACAGGCATGGAAATGGGACTGACTTGTTCTTTCCCGTAACTTTACAACATAAAGAAGAAACAGTTAGAAACACTAAGTATTCTATCATTTATTCAATGTTCTTCCTGATCTAAGTGACTACAACCTGATGGCTATCCCAGATGTTTCTTAAAGTGACCTAGAATAATAACAACAAAGAATGAAGGTCTTTGGTTCATGTCTCCTCCTTCACATGGGCTAATACAGCACCACTGCAGTCTCCAGGGCAAGTACCAATTCAAAAGAAAATGGGTCACCTACTGAGTTAAGACCTTTTTCAGCTATAATGGGATTGAATTTGGAGGTTTTCACAAACATGTGTTCTCTACAAAGGTTGTATTAAGATGGGAGAGGTGATTGCTGCCATAACCAATTAGTCCTACGTGGAAGGAAGTACAAATATAGCAAGTACTAAGAATACCTTGAAACAGCATTGCAAAGAACAAGGTGCTACCTCACTGTCATTAGTCCTGCAGTTTGCTATTGATTGATTAATGTAAGTGTGCTTGGTTTCACAGAACACAAAGGAGTAATTTCATACAGAGCTCTCCTAGTGGACTCAGAAGATATCTCAAAGTTGTTTCTGCTGCTCTAATGGAAAAACATAGCAAAATCCTTATAAAAATAGTGCGTGATTCCTATGTATTTGCATAAACTAGGTTAAACCAGAAGCTACGGAGGTGCAATCTATCATATCCAGTCTAACACTGGAGTGAGGCTTTGACCATGTTGATGTCTACATAAACCTGAGTAGGAGGATTAGGGTTTAGGTTAGGTAATACATATCTTAGTCTTTGTTGTATTTATTTCTTCATAGACAATGCCCTGTACTAAGAAAAAAATAAGTAGTATTTTGCTTTGCACAAGTTTCTCTGTTTAACATTGATCACAAATTGTGAAAAGTCTGCTGAAGAGATGAAAAAATTAACTGGACTTGAAGAGAATCTGTTGCAATGGAGCAGAGTAATAAGGAACCAACCTAAGTGTGTGATAAATCATGAGATCCCACCTTGAGGGAAGGAGAAATACAAGCTCATCACAAGCTGCGTGCAAAGAGACTAAGCAAAGGGTCAAAGGAACAGCTTAACCTAAATGAGCATATCTGAGTGGAACAGAAAAGCAGCACTGAGACCAAATTCCACATACACTACATAGCATAACTACTTTCAAAGCCAATGTCCTAGGGAGAAGTAATCTCCACTAATTCCAACACAACTGCCTTAGCATCAAAAGCTGAATGTAGTCACTGGGTTTTGATCAGAACAAGCTAATGAGAGCTAAAGAAAAGTTAATTTTGACACAAACTGTTAAAAGTTTTATTAAATTACGGAGTTAATTCTTTCTAAAGAAAAAGATGTGTCCTCTCTGGTTCTTTCAGAGGAGTATTCTAGTCTCTGTACCTATGTGGCAAATTATGCCAGCTTAAACTCTTGTATTAAATGTAAAAGTTAGGTCTTGCTAAGAAATTGTAAGGAATTACATTCTTGTTTAACAAAATCTTAACAATTTAAGCTGCCAGTATCATTAACTTATTTAAATTCAACAGTAACTGAGAAGTAAAATTTACAGAGCTGCAAAATAGGACAAGGTCTACAGAATGACACAGTTGGTACTGAGGGCCCAAGGTCTACAATATACGTACTGCTGACAACAACACTAGGAGTGGTCTGGTTCCAGGGACAATACTGCCTTTAACACATAGATGTGCTCCTGGAATGCATCTACTTATCCAAAAATAATCCAGTTGGCATGCTCCAAGACTACTTCATGATGCATATGAAAGCACGATTAACTGGAGGTGAATAGGATATTTACTTAAAATATACACTACTGATCCAAATCAAAATGCTAATGTAAACTCACTCATTGTACCATACAGAACTATAAACATCCAAAAATTTACCAGCTGTAGCATCAATGATCTGGAATTAAAAAATGAGAACAAACTGCTAAATCATTTTCTCCCATGTATTTACGTGAAAGTTTCACTGTACCACACAACCTACCCTTATCACAAAACAAAGATCTAGCTATATCATCATAGTATATTTAGTGACACATGAACAGAATACAAACATGAAATATAGTATTATATAAATTAAATTATAATCACATGCTCCTCCTCAGTAGTCTGATCTCAATTTGGAAGAAGCTTAAGCTTCTACAAAAATTCAAAAAACTACAAAATAAAAAAAAATACAAAAATAAGTTATTAGTTCCAAGATGTGTTCAGCAGCTAGCAGCTTCCATTTGGATAGTAAAAACACCTACTGCAAATAAATAAATGTACAATTTCCAAAGATTTATCAATATACTGAGCTCTTCTAGAAATCTAACTCTGATTGCAATTACAATATTCTTTTGACATACATAGCCTCAAGCCATCCAACCTAACTATGTCTTCTGTAGAGGTCTAGGAATTCCAAGAGTTATCCAGTGGGATAATGAAAATAAAAATTAAGAAAAAAAGCTTTCAGAGAGTTAGGTTGAGACAGACTGGAATTTATAAGCAAATTATTGGAAATTATTAAACGATGGAGCTCAGCTTTAAATGGTGTGAAATTACTTTAGTAGCAGCAGAACTTCATTACTTTTTCTGTTTGCATACAATAGATTTTTTTTGAGTATAATTTCTCTCTTTAAAAGTTCTGAGATGTTAAAATCTGTTTGATGAACTAGTCAAGACGTAAAGCAAACAACAGTCTTTTTTGTATACTAGTAACCAAATATCTCAGGAGAATAACTGTGAGCACAATGAAAACTAAATAGAGCCAGAAATACCTTGTAAATATTACAGTAGATGCTTCTGCCAAAATATTGTCATCTAATACAGATTATACAGTACCATAATTACAGTAGATGTCATAAAATGATTATAAATTAACAGTTTGTAGTACAGTCATACATCATATATTTTTACTAGGTATTTTTGATATATTTAAAGAATGAAATATATATTTCCTATGAAATGAAGAACTGTGAAGTAGTGTAAAAATTATTGAACTGATCTAAACTTTGTATACAACACAAATTACAGGCTCATTTTTCACAAAATTTAAACTCAAAGCATCTGTTATCAAGCAAGATTGTTGGAATCAGGTAGAAAGGTGTTGAAGACTAATATTCCATTTCTGTATCAGGTTAATAACTTCTTTTTAAAATTAAGCTATGGATATAAATTTGAATCCCAGGCAAAAGGATTTTCAATTAAAAGTTTAAAAAACAGTAGTAATGAAGGATGACTTCATAACAAAAAGACCCTCTGATATGCTGCAAAGTTGTTCTAAACTGTCACTCGTGTCACCTAGCACTGGAAAAGGTTACAAAGATCAATATACCTTTGATATGACAGGAATTGGTGTACTTCAACTGCGTGAGTAGTCGTGCATTTTCTTTTTATTCTTTCTAACAGAAAATAAAGTGCTATGTCAATAAAAAGCAGAAACTAATAGTAACTTAATAAGACATGAAGAATATTTATCTGAATCTTAGATTAGATTGTCTGGACTCTTGACATAGGACAAGATTGCTTCATCATTGCCTGGATACCTATCTCTGAACCTCAATACCATTTTAATCATATAATTCCATCACAAGTATAACCTCAATAAATTTTCATAAAAATAATTATTTACTGTTAAATTTTTATATTATAACCCCCACTGTTCCCTGTTACAAGGACTTGACATCTAATTCGCAAAATAGATTTTCCTTATTTTGTAATTGCACATGTTGTAAATGCTATACTAGACTTTCTGTCAATGCCTTGAATTATATTTAATCTGTATCTGTGTGAGTATAAATATTTCTTTTTAGGCTGTCCAAAACATATTATTTTTACATTTAGCAAATATTTTTCTTTTGCTTTATAGACAGACTTGATCACTGCTGTTAAATTCCCTGTAAACAGTAGTTCCCGTTTTGTGTTGTATTTATTTAGAGACACATGCTAATATCCTACTGCAGAGGCTCATATGGTGACCATAAGCTACAGCCCTATTTTCCATTTAAATATTGGGGAAGTAAGACTTTTTTACTATAGGTTAACACATATATTTAACATATGTATGTATTTACATGACAAGTATATTTACATACATCTGTAACTCACAGAGATTAAATTGACCTCAGTTTTACCAACCATTTTTAAACTCAGTTTTTCTTAATTTGTTGTCAATTTGTCTTAATTTGTTTGTCCTTCTGCAAACCAGGCAGGACCAGGATGATGCTATACAGATGCATTACGAACTCTCATGTTTCAAATACTGAATCTTTGTCCACCAGAGGTTCATTTAGGAATAAATTGGGCTGTATTTCTCCTCTGTCTCAGCTGACAATGTCTTGTAAGAAAGGTTTTACATCAAGAAAGAAACTGCTTTCCTTTTGGCAATACTTGATAACATATTTCAGATCAAGCTGAGAAACAAAAAAACCCACTTGTTTATTATACAGTTTAAAAAGATCTTTATTCTCTACTTGCAAATATTGACCATTTCTGAAGTCAACTTCATTTCTAAAGATAACTTTGCTTTGACTGAATTCAGTTACAGTGACTATAATTCAGTCTCTGATTAGTCTATCGGAGCTATTATTAATACAACTTTGATTTATTACATATAAATACATCTGTTATGTATCAGCCAAGGACTTCATCTAACAGAAATTATCTTGCAAAGAAAATGTGCCTTCCCCAAGGAGCACAGTCACAGTCATTGTTAAATTTAAGGAACAAATATGTCTGTGACTTGCCGTTCCCTTTCTGCTTCAGAAAACTGGTCTTGTATGTCATAGTATATATGTATGGTGAGAACTTGCCCTGCACAGAGCTCACAATGTACCATATCTGTAATAGAATATACCTGTAAAAAACAATAGTGGGAGATATCCCATGCACACCATGAACCATCAGAATCTGATCAAAGACTAAAAAAACCCCCATCAGTATGAAGAGTTAAATGCAAATTATTCAGAAAATTTTGAAGTGCTGCAATCACCCATTGCAGTTTTTGTCAGTATCACCCATGCCCAAGAAGGCTTTGCTTCAACTTGGCCAAGCATCAAGTCTATTCTTGCAGGGAACAGATAAATTAACTGTAATAGCAGATGATGTATATCAAATCAGACAATCGGCAAAAATAGAGTTAACAGGCCAGTTATATCCTGGCTCCTGTCACATGACATAATTCCAGTTTACAGAACATTTTGCCATAATCTTATTCCACTAATCAACAACAGCAGGCAATTAACTAAAGAAACATGATAGAACACTGATTTAACACCTGTAAAGAAAGAAATTGCTAGCTCATTTTCATGGAACATTCCATTCCATTTTTTTTTTCCTTTTTTATTTCTTGTGGTGAAGAATTAGTGGCTCAAAGCAGTTTAGAAAACTGAATATCAGATTACATAGCTCCTAATACACAAAAACATCTGAAGATCTGTGTCCACCTACAATCATAAATTACAGAACACAAATACAGAAAAAACATTAGAAAACCTTTTTCCGTTTCAGCTCAAACTCCACTTTTTTAAGCTGTTCACATTTCTCTAGATCTTCTCTTCCAATCAAACAGTAACTTAAAAATCATATGTAAAAAAACCGACAAAACCTAACAAAAACAAAAACCAAAAAAACCCCCAAACCAACAAAAAACCACCCTAAGATTCTTAGGTTTTACACCTCTATTTTACCAAATAGTTCTACAAAATACCTCAGGCAGAGTACATACACAAGTACTCACCTGTCTGTTTTAATCCTTCCAAAAGGTACTCATGCTGAAATGCCAAGGTAAGAGTTCCCTCTAATTGAGGATACAGGTAATCTGGCTTCTGTTCTGACCATTTAAAAACCAGCTGAAGTTCAGGGTTGTTATTGCTCCATTCAAGCTGTTGCCCATCTCTAATACTGGGAAGACCAAATAGGAGATTTTCCTTGGGATGATAGTTTATATGAGCAGGCTTTAGTGAGCAAATCCAACCTCCAGGTCCTGTGATTTACTCTGCCTACAGAGCTTAGTACTCTTGGAACTGGCAGCATAACCACTTCTCAGTTAATTTTCCTGAACTGAGTAGGCCAATTTACACCTGTGAAATGTCAAAAAGAGGAGGGGGAAAACACTCAACACTAAAACAAAGGATGGTTTCTGTGTGATAGTTCTAATACCAGCAGATGAAGTACAGCCAGCAATCTTACTGATCATCAAAGTAAAAAACCAGAGCAGCTGAAATGGAAGGGATACTAGGAAGCTCTCTAGCCTGCAAAAAACCTTAGCCAGTATTTTCTTTTTATGGTATTTTCTTAGTGTTTGATTTATTTTCTAATGACAATATAATGCACATTGACACCTATTCATTTCCACATCATCAAAAATTCTCTGAAGGATTACACTGAAATCTCACTGCTATAATCATAGTGGTATCAAATTAGCATCATAGTGAATTCTCCATGGACTCATGCCCTTATGTTTTTTCCCCATTCTAATCTCATATCATAATAGCACCATAACTGGGTCCCTACAGATTCCTACCAAAATCATTATGAAACAGTTAACATCATAGATACACTACATTAAACTGAGCAGAAAGTAAGAAGCATTGTAAAAGAACAGATTCTGAAAAGTAATTACTAGATAGAGTTATGATACCTGTTTCTGCCCTCCCCCCCCAATAATATTCCCAAAGAAGTCACTTGCTGTGAAAAAAGCTACCCAGCAGCTTCCCAAAAAAATTTTAATATGGAAAAAGTTCAACTAGAAAATTTTCAAGCCATGCAGTGCAAAAACACATTAGCTGTTAAATAAACCAGTGTTTAACAGTCAAGAAAATGAAAAACTAACTTAGAGCACAACCTTGTGAACACATATACCCCAGTTTACATTTACACATGAACAACCACCATGTAATGGGTTTCAGAATGAAAATGTTTGACAGAGTACCAGAATCAGTACTATGAGCAGCAGAGTTCTAAGGATGTGCTTACAATAACCATACTTATGGTATCATAGTGGTTTAGACATGAATGACAAAAGGACATGATAAAACATTAATTTATCCTATTATAGAGCTCATATAATAGGCACCAATATATTTGGCATCTGTATCAGATGTGCTGATGGCCAGTACCTAATCATCTTCCAAAGAGCAGCTACAAACAGCAGAAGTCTAAAAGTCTTACCTCTCATTAGGTTGCCTAACTCAACAGTGATGTTATTTCAAACCTAAACAAACTTACTTGTTTATCCAAATTATACACAATACTTGAGGTGGGTGGAGAAATCTGTGTTTCAAGTAATATTTATTATGTGGGGAAAAGATACTTTTAGAATCAGAACCGTTCATCTTTCTTGCACTTCATGATGACTGAATTACTGATACCAGTAATGTGCTAGGACATAAGCTGCTCCATTGAACAAGATGGATGTCAAACTCTGCAATGGCAAGACACTGACAAGTCTCAAACTCCATTTTACTGTAAAACTTTTTTAGTGCTGGTAACTACACACATACCAGGGTGAACTGTATTCTAAATTCCTTTTCTTTTAATGTAAAATGACTCAAAAAGGCAGCTAAGTAAGGTCTGCCCAAAATAACACACCAACTGAACATCAGGTGCAGAAATGGAATTGCAGAGCTCATGACTTCCAATAAGGAGTGCATAACAAATTTTACTGCCAAATACAAATTATTCGAGGAAAAGATTCATTCTCTCTCTGGGGAAAAAAAAAAAACCCAACAAATATTTTTTGTAGTCTTGAGTTGTGATTCCCATTTGAAATAACTGTTTGCATCTTTACCTTCCAGCAGAGGTATGTCACAGAGAACACTGAAGAGAAGCTGTACATCTTTATAGTAGTATAGCAAAATTATGGAGAGAAATCCCAGGGGAACAGCTGTAGTTATTTTCATGGAGAAGTAGGAAGACCAACAAAATGCAGTCTTGTAAAGTCTTATGGAAGTCCTACATCTCCATCTCACTTCTATCTGAATTGGCAGTGGATTAATTCCTTAAGTTTATCACCTTTTAATAATCTGAAGGAAAAAAATGACAAAACTTTGACAGCACTTATTTTAAGAACAGAACAGAGTATAATAATTAAAGTAATCTGAAGGAAAAAAATGACAAAACTTTGATAATGCTTATTTTAAGAACAGAACAGAACAGAGTATAATAATTAAAAATAAATTTAAAAATTGGTCATGACAGAGTGTTACTCAAGGAAAGGTTGAGTCTCTAAAAAAAAAAATAACCAATAAAAAATGAAATTTCTCAAGTACTACATGAGTTACAGTAGTAATGGACAGTATTAATGACAGCTCGCCATAAGAGAGAACACTGACAGTCTTTTTGTCATAAAGACTCAAGTATAAAAGAATTTTGCAAATAGTTTTCAAAAATACATCTGTGTTGAAGGCTTAGCTAGTAAATTAAGAATAGATGGAGATGAAAGTGGTATACAGCATACATCTAGAGAACACAGTCCTTCAACACCTAATACTGGAAGGATGAAGAAAATTCAGTCAGTTGACAGTGTTCAGCCTTCCTTTTGAAGGTAGGAAGTGAAGTACTCAGACCAGACTGCAGAATTACTTCTAACATAATCAGGAAGTGGCCTGCTCTTGAAGGTCTGAAGAGCAATGATGTTCAGAGAAATGATGCAAAAATCAAGGCTGTTGTCTGAGCTGACTCAAAACATCTTCAGGCATCCTGATCAAAAAGGGATGTTGAACTTTAACTTTCTTCTGGTCTTACTGCTTTCACATGGCTGACCTAAATTAGTTTTATTAGCTATGCTCATTTTTATTATAACCTACAATGTCTTGAAAAATGGTCAGTTAAATTAAATATACTTAGACATTCAGCATTTATGGTACTTTGTTAAAAACAAACTTAAAAAATACTCTCATTTTAGCTCCCAAACTATAAAATACAACATAGCTGAACTTTCTAAGCTGCTGGATTTCTCATATTCAAAACAAGTTATAGATCATTCAAAGATCTTTGGCTGAACACAGAATTGATCTACAGCTATTTCTGTCCACTTTGCCATGAGATGCCACTTCAGATTCTCTAATGAGAAAATACTCCATAAATGACAGTTGCATGGATATACAAGAAACCTTGAAGTAGAATGATCTCCAAGTGCAAGAAAATCTTTGGATATAGTTTTACTTTCTTTTCCAAGAGACCTACATCTAATCAACAGAAAAAAATGTTTTGCTAAAGATGTTGTCAAGTTATAAACTTAAAGCAATCTTGATAAACAAGTTAATGGCTTAATTACAGCTTTGTAAAAAACCAGAAATACACAAAATGTGACAGAATGATAATTTGAAGTTATTTTTCTGATTTTTTTCTTACCATGTTGGGGACTCAATTCACACAGTCTTACAGTACCAATTTTAATCTTAGCCTTATTATGACAAGAACAACAAAACATAAAAGGAAACATCCCTCTTAATGACAAAGGAGGAGGATACGTATGAGCCATTGAAGCCTAGTTAGAAACCCAATTGGCAACTCACTTGTCAGTGCACTGGCAATAAATTGACCAAATTAGTTTTGCTGTTCATCTTATACAAAGAAAACAAACCTAACTGAAGGAAAACAAAAAAAAATCACTTCTAAAAATCCTACAGCCATTCAAAACCCGGGCTGTTATTAGTAGTTTAGCAAAGATACAAAGAAAACAAACCTAACTGAAGGAAAAAAAAAAATCACTTCTAAAAAACCTACAGCCATTCAAAACCCGGACTGTTATTAGTAGTCTAGCAAAAGCATGAAAAAGAAAAAAAAATAAAAATCTGCCAATGTCTTGCCAGTGTTCCCTTGAAGGCAGAAATTGCCATTATGTTCTTATATTACTCAGTGAAAGCATTCCCTCTGAAACCATGTGATAACTATTTGTAGTTACAGTACACTGTCTGCTTCAATTCTAATTTAGTGTGTGGCTTACCTAGCCTCCACATCATTAGTACTTACAGAGATAACATTCCATATAAAAAGCAAACTAGCTCCTCAAAAACACTAGAAGGAAATTGCTGTGCAAGTGCCAGCTGAAGAGAAAGGCAATATTGCGCTACTCACAGGGATTTTCACCAGCACAGGAGATGAAGGCACATTTTCTGAGGCTCTTATATCTTACCTACATGTTTCACACACCTAAATGACGTATGCTAGAGAGTCAGAAATGTATGTATTTTCCTGGCAATTCTGAACAGGAACAGACTGCATAGCCTTGACATCATGTTATGTTGCCTGAGATACAAACTCAATTAACTTTTCACAAAGTTCAACAGAGATTCTTATAGATTGCTGAGATCACTAGGATCAAGATGCTCCTCCATCTTCTTTGGAAGCACAGCAGCAGTATCAGCACAGCACAATCTACAAACAACTAAATGGGCTGGAGAGACATTTTAAAATAACATATGCCACAGCTCTGAGAAGAGCCTACTTCAACAATATGAGGAAGCTGTAAAACATTTTGCAAACATTTCTTATAATTTAAGCATTTATATATAGCTCCTGCAACTGCCTTTTAAGTATTCCTCTTCAATTCTATCATGTAAAAATTATGAACCTGGGAATACATTTTAAGAAAATATAGTAGTATGTACCTGAGCAGGCAAAGAAAAAAAATAAAAATACACCATCAAATCATTTGTGAATAAAAAGAGTTATTGAATGAAGTTTTATGTCCTGAAACACGAAGGCCTGTTAGCTTTTTACACTTCCAGAATATGGCAATATTTTATGCACTGTTAAGATGTGCATGTGACTAAGAAATAGCACCTCTTCTACTTTGATAAGCATTCCTCCATACAAAAGCTCACAAACACTTCCCTCATATCTTCCCAAGAATCATTATTTTTAAAAAATAATAATAAAAAAAATTGGCATTCTTAAGGAAAAAAGAAAAAGTATAAAATAGTCTCTTTTGCAGACCACAGCAGTTTTACTGAATGGCAAATGCTCATTATTATGCACTGATATGCAGAAGAAATTAATGACAATTCCCAGAATGTTCTCTCTTTCATAAACAGACTGTTGACGGCTGATGCATAATCCATCTGAGCAGAGCAATAAAAGGAAAAATATCACAAAATGTACACAGGACAGTTCAAAAACTAGGTGCCAAAACTGCTACAGATAGTAGACCACACATTTTCTTGATCACACGCAATTCTCAGTGTTGTTCATGAAGAAATGTAAATGCTTATACCTCGTCAGTAGATTTTTGTGTTCACAGAGACTTCTCAAAGAGCATTTAACTTGGTTTTTTCACTAAGGAAAAAAAAAAACCCTATGCTGATATGATACTGACCAAATTCTTATGTTCTAATTCCTTGTGGCACATGGGATAATACTTTGAAAAAATACTTCCTCATATGATAAATCTACTGAACAATCCTACCTAGACAGTCCAAGTCAAAACACACCAAATCCTATGGAACATCAATGCAACAGCAAATCATCAAATGGAATGACGCTTTTTGGCCCCAAGTATTATTTGCAGAGCAGTTCTTCATATAAATATTTTATTTTACTGTCTATACACACAGTTTCTGGCATATTGGTTGTCTTAATGTCAACTTAGGCCTCTAGGTGCTTTTGCAATACAAACCGCAGATGTAACGAGAGCTGGAGAAATATTTATTATGAATAATTTGTGGCAAGTTTTAGCATTTGTTTTGAAACCAACTGTTCACAAAGACTTGCAATTCTGAACAGCTGACAAACAGCTAAGTAATATCAGTGAATAAATCACTAGACATTATCCCAATGTAAGCCCGCAGCCAAAGCTCTCTCCGAGTGCTCCTGCAGTCAGTGAGGCTGGCTATGGTCGCTGGAAAGCTGGAGCAGTGGATTGAAGCCCAGGAAAACCCCAGAAGCTCTCTGAAGCCTCTTCCCCACCTCATTCTCTTTCACAAAAGACAAAGTTCCACTTGAGCACTCAGGGCAGCCCCAGTTCTGACAAGGGCTGCAGGTGGGTATCATGTAGCAGTCATTTTTTTTCCCCACAAAGACTGAAAAGGTTTCTAGGGCTGTTGAGAGCGAGGGTCTGGCACAGCAGAGAGAGAGAAGGGCTGCAGCCAGTGTGCTGGCAGAGAGCACGAAGCAGCTGGCACAGCCATGCGGTCATCCCGGCAAGAGCACAGGGAGCAAGAACCACTGATGCTGAACCCAGTTAGGAAAGGGCTGGCAGGAACAGCTGAAAATTAACAGATCCAGTAGGAACAGCTGATAACAAACACAAGCAGGGACACCTGCTCCTGGCCACTAAAGCTATGAAGATCAGCAATGTGGATGACCAACTCTAACAAGACTGTTATCTAACAGAGGAACCATGGCTACAGGGGTTTTGCTTAAAGCCTGGGAAACTCAACATCCAGTTTAGCACAAATAACCCATGTGCTTGGGCAGCCCTTCGCTGACTTGGCAAGACCCTCTTTCCCCAGCAGCTCTTATGTTTTCCCAGATGTTTTGAGGGAGAGAACAAGGATAGTGAAGAAAAGGAAGGGTCAGGAAAGCCAGCTAGAAAATGATCTTGGAAAGACGAGTTTTCTGCATCTTTATGTTGTCAGAGGTGATGGCTGCCGTAGGACTGGGAGATCTGCCACAAGATCCTCATTCTCCACACTTCCTAATTCTGTCTTCAGCAACAGTAGTAGGGCCAGCAGTTACTTGTGTTGGAAGGAAAGCTTTAGGCTAGCCTGGCTCCTTGTTCTGATGCACCAGAAGAGTGTGCAGTGTGACAGTGACATATGCCTACCTACTTAAACTTTGAGCTGACACCATGAACAAGAAATTCTCTGTGGGATCCAATAACTAAGCATAGGAGTTAGCCTATCTCAGTAATTCCATTCTCAATGGTAGGAAAATTTAGTTGAGATGATAGCCAATTTGGAGAGTGGTCAGGGAAGAGAACAGACATATAAATAACGTTTGATATTTCTTTTTGGTTACAATTTTAAAAGAAGCACAAGAACGTTACTATCCACAGGCTTACTGGGATATGAAACTTTCCTCTGAAATTTGTTGTTATATCACAATAAGTGAACTATGCTGAAATGTCAGCAACATATTGTCATTATTAATAAAATGTCTGAATTGAATCAGATTTGTGACTGGAGAAGAGAGAACACCTATTTCCATTCTTGGAATATTCGCTATGCTATCACTGCTGCTAATGCTGCCTATATCCCCTTTATAAAACAAAATTTGTTTGTTTCTTTAATGCATGTATGGGAATTTAATTATAACAAAGTAGATCTAGATATATATATATATATAAACCTGCACAAAGCATTAAATATATGATGAGAAGCATATTCTGCTTCAGTTCTAACAATTCTGTATACAATGACATCAGATACATTTGTATCCCATTTCTAAACTCAGACATATGCATCACAATTTCTTCTAATCAAGATATATAAAGGTTACAACCATCTCCTTTCCAGACTGCCTTCCTAAGTTACAAGACAAACTGAAGTTTTGAGTTTTTATTGCATTTAAGAGGTAGATTTATTGATATTTGTGGGAAAAAAAAAAACAACAAAAAAACAAAAACAAACAAAGGAAAGTAAAACACAAAGGTCAAATCAATAGCTAAGAATAGTTGTAACTTTTGTGGTGGGTAGACATAGTAAGTGAAAACTTGACTGATAAGGTCATAAAGTTCAGTACTTGAGCATGCTTGTTTCACCTATATTCTTGAAAAGGCTATAATCTTTGTCATACTATGCAGATGGCATAGCAGTGCTTTTAAACTTACTAAGATCCAATACAGGAAACCAAAGGAAATTAAAGAAAGAATTTTTCAACAGAAGTAAAAAGATTAAAACAAAAACCCTTCTCTGAAGCAACAGTTAAAAGGAGTACAAATTGATGTAGATCATTAACTGGGGGTCATGCAGTACCAGCTTTCTTAAAAAAAAAAAGTTGCAATTAAGAGGATAGAAAATGTCACAAGAAAGGCTACGTACATTTTTCCCTTTGAAATTTCTTTCCATTATATATATATATATTTTTTTTTAAAGAATAATTACATAATTGGACCATATGCTGGATGGAATGCAATTGGATCTTGAACTTGTTTTGGACTCGCGATTGCTGGCAGCCTCAATGATTGAAATATTCTTGAGACTGACATACAAGCAAATGCATTTTTTTTTTTTTTAAAGTAACACATTTTGTTTCTAATTATTTGCCTTATGTCAGCTGATAATTTAGAATATACATAGGACACATTTCCCAATTAATCTCTCAGAACCCTGAAGCAAGAATTTCTTTTGTATATAACAGCTGGCATTTTCAAATACATAAGTCCAAAGCTTGAGTTCAAAAACCTCCAAGATACCTCCAAAACAGTTTTTATAATATTTCAAACCAGAAAACATACTGTTATTGGAAACAAAATTTCCAGCCTAAAAAATGCAATTTTATATTAATGAAAGCAATGAAACAACAGAGAACAAACACTTGCTTCTCAAGAAGAGGACAGGATGTGCCTTTATGGTATCAGAACACAAATGCTGGAGTGCTTAATAAACTAGGAAGGTTTCCAGCTAAAACACAGGAGCAATACACAATGGCCAGTGATAAGTTTTTAAAAGCCCTAAGTAGTCACACCTCCAAAAAGTTGTTACTTTTGGTATTTGCTGTTGAAACTGATGAATAAAGATGACAATTATGGCATATGAATAGGCTTTATACAGCCTTCTTAAGTAAAAAATCATCCAATTTCCTTATCTGTAAATAGTAATTTTTGTTAAATCTAGTTTCGGTTTTACCTGGCAAGTGTCAATCCCTACTCCCTTCAGTAGCCTAAGGCTACCAGTTGTTTTGAAGATGGTCTCTCAACCTTTCCTACTGGAACTTGACTTCCCACAAGTAAACTACAGAGTAGAATGAGACACACCTGTACCAAAGGTACAAACCATGTGGCTAGTGCTTGTCATGGGGTATGGAAAATAGCAGATCCAGGATATGAGGAGAGCATCCTAATTCCCTAGGTCAGTGTGCTGAGCTATTTTGAGTCTTGCTTTTACTATTACAATGCTGATTTTTTTTCCCCCTTTTGGCAGGTAGAAAAATACTTGTGAGAAGACATCTACACTGCCGTTATTTCACAAGACAATGTTTTCCTGCCTTAATTTACACCTTGGGATCTAAATTTGACACATAAATGCACTACATGTACCTCAGCAACTTCAAATGCAGATCCATTCTATGGGGGAAATTAGAAACTCCTCAATTTCGGGAGACAGAAAATTATGTTTTATCACAGATTAGTTGCTCGTTTCCCATATCCTCTTTTAAAGTCTGGCAACCTGACTGGTTTTTTAATTAATTTATTCTGTTGCTATAGTGACAGTTCGCTCTGCCAATCAGTAGCAAAAGACCAAGGCACACCTTTCTGTAAACAATTGCAGAAAAGGTAGTATTCTGTAGACACAACAATTATGAAATTGGATTAATTTTGAGGAAATTAATATATATCCTCACAGTAAGAAGTCCAAAAGATGTTTCTCTCCCTACAACATTTATTTTTGTCATTAGAGTACACATGGGTAAGAAAAGGCAGTCACCTGAAGCAAGCATTTGGATGAACATGCTATCCAAAGCCTGAGGAGAGGAGACTGCTGCAGTGAAGACAGGACAAAACAGATTAAATTTTAAATTAGTTTTTCTCTACTCATATCCCATTTTAGTAGGTATGTAATAGTGGAATGCCTTTAACTTTAATAAAATAGTGAGATGAGTATTAAATTGAGAAATCTGTGCATTCTAGTTAGAAACCTTTCATACCATATATTAAAAGCCCCCATTCATAAAGCAGCTTCAGAATAAGCGCAAATTGAAAACTCCATGCTTCTCCCCACAAAACGTGGCAGCCCAGTGAGGGCAGAGCTTTGTCTGAAACTTTATATCGTTATGGTGCAGACTCGAATTTCTCTTCTGCCCGATACTTCACTTTCTTACACTGTGATCCATTCTTTTTACTCCATTATTTTAGATTAGGAGAAGGCATATACAAGACCATTTAACCTGGCCAATGGCTTTCTACGCTTCAGCAGATTCTCTCCACTGGATCACTTATTTTTAGTATTTACCATTAAACGTAATCTAGCAGAGTATTTCATTAGTTGAATACTTTTCTTGTATTTCAGCAGTCTTTAAGAGTTTTGCTTTTTAAGTTTAACGTATTTTTCTTTACAATTATACATTTTACTGTGCTTATTCTTGCAAATATTTTGAAGAAATCATCTATTTTTTTCACTATTTTTTATGCTCACTTAATCATTTTCATTTGCTTTATTAATTCAATTCAATTAAACTGAGTTACAATATAATTGCTGCTAACAATTTCTTAAACATTTCAAATTTCTCTATTAAATGGTTCACTATATGTTACACAGATACTTAAATTCCTTAGGGCATTTTAATATGCCCTCAAATTTAGCTGCTTTACAATAAAACTTTTGTTTCTTTACTTACTCTTAAAGTGTATGTTCAGATAATACTGTGATCATAGTTCCTACATGCTCCTTTTTTTATTAATTAGGCTTGCCTTCTTCACAGGATTAGCTCCCAAATACCTTCGACTACATGGATTGTTCCACAAATTGTGTCACTAACCAATACAGTATTATCATTAAAAAAATATATTTTCAATAATATAGTTATCACAATGAAAATCTCAAGAATTAAAATCCTCCATGATCAAAGTTCTGGCTTTCTTCTAAATCAGCAATACATTTTGTTATCTGCTTTTCTTAACTGCCCTCAAGGGTTATAATAGCTGGATTACTTTACTGTTCTTATCTATTAAAGCTTTGTGATGTATCAGCCAAAACACAGAGTTATTTCTCTGTGACAGCCCAACACTATCTCATGTCAATAGAATCAAAACATTCATTTGCCTTTTCTTGTTCATCCTACAGTAAATGTTGTGGTTTTCAATCTTAAATTATCAGTAATTTTCCTTCCTGGAGAAGCTTTGATTTCTGTTTAGCAGACTGCATTGGGTATCATCCTTGCATCTATTCTAGACAAAGTGTGATGTTTGTCTTCATATTTTCAATAATTCTTATAGGTTAAGCATCACTGGGGCCTACAGTTGGAGTTTCTCTTCATGTTTTCCCCTTTTTTCTTCATATCTAGTCTAAAAGTATGTGCTGCATAATTTAAGTCAACTTGTTTTCTCCTCACAGGACTCCTTTGTGGTTTGAACAGTAGTTCTACTAAAGTTAGTGTTCTACATGCATGTAAAATCACTCAAAAACCTGACTGTAAACCTGTATTACCACCAGGACTGTCTGTATGCTGCGTTACCAAAGAAAGAACTAAAGATGAAGACAGATAAGAAGATGATATTGCTGAAGAGGTGAAAAAGCACTGCTAGGCAGCTCTATTAACAACTGCATGTTTCTGAGTCAGGTGGAAGGAAATAAAAGTGCTGCAACTTGGATATACATCTCGGGAACAGCGGCCATTTTATTTCACTACATAGTGCATGAAGGAATTACTATGCTGTGAGGTGATGGAGACACAATAGGAATTATATTTCCAACTGATAGTTTAGTTCCCAACACACATACACCAAAGTATCTTAGAATATTTGAATATGATACAGCTCCAGCTGCTAAAGGCCTACATTGCTTGTTTTTAATCATAAAATGTGCCCATTGAAGTCTTTTGTGAGGTAAGGAAAATTCCTTGGTCATCCTTCTAGTCAGCAACAGTTACTTTTGAACAATTACAACACAGTATACATGAAGTACCAGCCAGTCAGCTGAACAGTCCCCACTAAATCCTGTTTATGATTCATTTTCATCAACAGAATTAACATACTAGAAAGGACAAATTCAATTTAAATATCATTCTAAGTATTTTGGGTCACTGCAAAACAGCACACTGCTGCAATATGCTTTAACTGCAGGGAGATAAGAACTTCTGTGTCCTGAGTACACTGATTTTTTAAAAGATGTCCAAGGCATGACAGGATTGGGGTTTGTTTTCTTTTGAAAAGCAGCTGTGCTAGAAAATCCAAGACCAAAAGATTGAAGATTAATATCTAGAGAGCACAAGATCATCCATATGACAGTGCAAGAAGCCAAGCGAGGACAGATGACAGAGCTTTTCTACTGACTCACAGTATGAAAAATCAACTTTTTCTTATCTGCTATGAAATTAATCAGATTTCCACATTATAGTAGTGCAAAGAGCTACCACCTGTGTAATTTCCTGAACTCACTGGATTTTCTTTTGTCTGGCACCTTCTGTGCTGCCCAGTGGCGTTCCTGTTTTGTTCATAGGCTTTGACAGTGTGAGTACATTTTCTCTCCAGAGCAAACAGCCCTCAGCTGTAGCTTTCCACACTGTGAAGCTGACACCACACAAATCAAGACGTGCCTTAAACTTGTCCTTGAAGTACTTTACTTGTGTACTGACCTCTCAGCTATGCACTACAATGTTATAACAAACAAAAAGGGAGGGACTTCTAGCACCTTTCCAGTATATACTTTCCATAACTGAACCAAACCAGATCGATCTACAGGAGTACCACCACAATACTATTGAATTGCACCCACAGAATTCAGCTTGTGAAATCTTTTTCCACAAATATTCAGCTATAGAAGGATAGTACCTATAGAAATGGCTGAGAACTTCATGCAGTAACTATATATTTGTCAAAATTTCGCAACTGCATAGAGCAGCAGTAACAACAGATGGCTTTGTAGAAATTTACCTCTGTCTGAAGTTCATTGATTCTCATTCTCGACACTTTTATTTTGCCAGACAGTAGTTTTTGAGTGGTTTTACTATTGATCATCATGTTCTGATGCAGCAGGCAGCTGAGGAAAAAGTTAAACTAACTAGAACTAATGAGAGGTAAAACTTGCTAGCACAGATACAGTAGTGGTCAAATGGTGGCAAGCAGAGGACATGAAGAAGAATGCATCCAGTTTCTCAGACTGATTTTTTTTCTTAAGTGTTTAGAAAGATCCATTCAGATTCATTATCCAGACAATCTCACACTAAATGGATTAAAAAAAAAGACTTTAACACGATGTTAAAATGCATATGTACTATATGAATTAATTCAGGAGAGAAGAAAATAAAAAATAAATAAAAAAATATACAAAGGAGCCTCATTTTAACTTGATATACTTTTCTTTTTCTTATCAGCAGTAAATGTAATACTTCTTTAGATGAAATTAGCAATGTCCTGTATTAACTGAGCCTTTTAAAACCAATTGAATGCACTGATGACTGTTTCCATATACTTCCAATCTTCTGTGTGAAATTGTTCCCAAATTAAGCTAACTTCCCATTTTATTTGTACTTTGTTCCCTAGTTCTTCAACATTTCATGTGTTTGTCAAATGTTTTTTATATCTTACTATTTCCTTCCTCTCCAATGAAAATATGATTAA
>NW_010321102.1:0-49158 GCF_000700745.2 Antrostomus carolinensis | reverse complement strand
TCCACCATCGCTGTAACCCCATCATAAAAGGGGGTCTTGAAAGCTAACAGTAGTGTGTCTACAAAGGAGTAATTCTGTCAGTCTGGTCTGAGCCTGTGGAACAAATACAAGCCTCAAAGCCAATAGGTCCAGGTGAATTTAAGTAACTCTTGGAAAGCGGCCCATGCAGGGCTCAGGGATGTTGCTTTTTTTTGTTAGGAAACAATATTTAAAAAAAAAATAAATAATGAAAGAATGGCTAGGTGCTTTGTATCTGATCTGTTTAGCTACCTTCAGCCTTCAGTTGTGGGCTTTTGTGAAGTCTCAGTGCTCTCTGGTAGGAAACTCCTTGAGTTTACTTATTTGAGGTGGTACATGATAAATAGAAAACTCAGCAAGTTGTGTCTTTCAGAATGATATGAGAAAGTGTCTCCCTTTTCTGTGTTTAAGCAATGGGGCTACTCTTGCCAGTCACTGTAAGCTGGCATTCATCTTGCTGCCCACGAGAGTATCTGAAGTCTTCAGGTCTAGTATGGGAAACTATGATGAGACAGGAAGTTGGGTCTCTGTCCTTTTTTTTTCTTGGGGGCTCTCCTTCCGTTGAAGCCAGCTTACTACCCCCAACAAGTCACCCATCATCACTGTAGACAACTTCTTCCCTCAATTTATAATGAAAAGAAGGGAACCCTTTTGTACAGGTTCTCGCTAGATTATGCATTCATTAATTTCTGTTTACATTAGAAGTGGATCTCAACCTGTAACTTACAGACATTTCTGCTCTAAAGCAATTTAAATTGGTTGCTTGGGACTAAAAAACACACTAGTGAAAAATTAGCTTACTTTGGTTGACAAAAGTGATGATGAAAATTATCCTCAGAAACGTGACTTGACTCAAGCAGTTTTGCAAATATACTTCGTGTGAGAGGATTTTTTTTGAGTAGCAAGGAATCCAGCAGTGTTGCTGTTTTTCAGAGGCAGAATGAGTTTGCTTGTACAGGATGAGAACCAGATCAAGAAAACCTGATATGCAGATGTTGGTTAAGGGGGAAATCTGACATCTTTCTGTGCCATTAAATGCTGACTGCTTAAGGAGGCCGGGCTAGCAAGAACCAGGGCAGCCAGTTCTACGTGAGCTCAATAAACAAAGCAAGAGGAGTGTCAGCAGGTTGGAATTCCACAGAAAATGTTGACCCCCACTAGTTAAATGGCCTATCTTTTCCTATATTTACGGTGAGGCAATAGTACATGTTTGTAGATGAATAAACCTTTTGTGGTGAGTTAACCTTGGCTGGCTGCTAGGTGCCCACCAAACTGCTCCCTCAGGGCCCCTCTTCAGCAGGCTGGGAGGAGAAAGATGAAAAAAACTGACGGGTTCAAAGAGGGAGATTACTCACTGGTTTCCATAATAGGCAAAAAAAAGGGAAAATTAATTTATTGCCAATTAAAGTAGGATAGCAACAAAGAGAAAAATAAAAATACCTTCCCCCAACTTTCCCTTTCTTCCCAGCCTCCACTCTTCGACCTCCTCTTCCACAATGGTACAGAGGGATCAGGGATGGTCAGTCCAGGGCAGGTCATGGTCAGGCCTTAACAGTCCCTCTCTGCTGCTCCTTTCTCCTCACTGTTCCACTGCTCCAGCATGGGGTCCCTCCCATGGGATACAGTCTCTCATGAACTGTTCCAGCGTGGATTCTCCTCTTGATGGGGAGGTCCTTCAGGAATGGACTGTTCCAGCATGGGTCCCCTGTGGGCTGCAGCTTCCTTCAGGGCTCATCCACCTGCTCTGGTCTGGGGTCTTCCACAAGCTACAGCATGCATATCTGCTCCACAGTGGGTTGCACCGGGACAGCCTGCTTCACCGTGGTCCAAAAAAGATTTAACTACTAAACAACAGTAGCACAGTAGTAACTAACAGTTACTGTATCAGCTAACATATATGTTTACTTGTATAGATGCACTGGCTGCAGGGTATTTCTGCTGCAGTGCCTGGAGCACCTCCTCCTGCTCCTCCTTTATGGGCCTGGCAGTCTGCAGGACTGTTCCTCACATGGTTTTTTTTTTCCTCACTCTTCTCTCACAGCTGCTGCACAGTGGTTTTTTACCTGTTGTTAAATATATTACATAGAGGAGGCACCAGCTTGGCTGATGGGCTCAGCTGTGTCCCCTGGTGGGTCTGTTGGAACACATGGGAAGCTCCTGAGCTCTACTCACTCAGGCCATCCCTGCAACCCCCTCCCTTGCTACCACACCCTTGCCACCTAAACCAAATACACTGCTTTTCAAAACAGTAAGTGGATGTAACTTCAAAGATGCACTAATAAGGTCATTTAGTAACTTAGAAGCTTGATAACTTCATCCTGTAAAACAGGCCATAGGGGTATGATGTGGCAAACTAAACCTTCATCAGGTACTTTCTTTGAGACAACCTACTTGAATTCTGGTAACTTACTGTAAATGGCTTGAAGTCAGAAATGGGTTATTTTCTACAGGAGTAACTTCAACTAAAGTTGAATACATTTGTCTTTTAATTACAGGTATAACAGCAGTGAAATTGAAATACAAAATTAGCACGAGATTTGCATAGAGATAATTACTACTAAAAAACTAAAAACTTCTAAGATTTCACAACCAAAAAGATTTAACTGCTACGCAACAGTAGCACAGTACTAATATTAAGATATTAACAATGTTAGTATATCAGTTAATATATGTGTCTACTCATACAGATCCAAAACCTGAACAGAGAAAGTGTTCAGGATGGGTTTGGCTTAGATCTTTACCACAGAACCACAGAAAAATATTAACTTGGAGCACAGTTTTTATTTCTTTTAACATAGATTAAGCAGTTTTTTAATCATAAAAAAAGCTTTAAGTATCCCCTTATAACAATAATGGATTTTGACATCAGATCACAACAGGCTTGTAGGTATGCTAGACATTATCTGTAACCAGTAGCTGCAATGCTGAGACTCTTGAACCGGACTTCTTTCCTATAGCTTCAATATTAGTTTCAACTCTTAAATGGACATTCAAGCTCCATTCACTAAAATCTCCAGCTTTCCAAGTAATACTTGCAATTATTGCACTTGCACTGGTTGTATTGGCTTAGTAAAGCCATTCTAAAGCAACAGTTTAATACTTGTACACTTTAAAGCACTTGCTCTTATCTACAAAGAAAATAAAGATGATAAAACCACAATTTATTTCAACTTAACTGTGAATATTCTTAATTTTCAGAGTTTAAATGGATGTGCATTTAGTAACTACGCTAGAAAAGCAAAAGATGCTGTAACTACCCTATGATGACTAGTTTGGTCCATGTCAGTAATCAAGTGATGTTATAAAAAATAAACTAGTTTATTTTATATAAAATGAGTAATGTTGCATTTTTGTTCAGATTGCACAGTACAAACAAGCTAATATCTAAATTAATACTGTTACAGGTAGTTATTACATAGGGACAGCAGCTAGAAAAAATAAGTACCTCAAAGCAACAGACTTCTGCAGCCAGCTTTCCATAACATTTTATGAAAGTTAAATATGTCTTAGTTACAAGTATGCTTACTATAAAATGTTTGAAAAATGTTTAAGTATGAGCTGTTAAACTAATTTTCCATAGCAAGAGTGTATGATGATTATTTACATTTAAAAAATCCATTTTTCAGAAAAGAATTTACAGTGAAATAAATAACCTTCAGCAATCCCTTAAACCCAACTACAAGATCTGTTAGTGGCAGTAAAAAACAGGTAAGCCACCCCGTGTCCATGTTAGGTCAGTAAAATATGCCTCATCCAGAAAGAAGTGCAACTCTGCTTCAACTTTACTAGTCACCTAGAAACATGCACAATACATATTGGTACCTTCAAATATGGTACAACCTTGAGTATTTGTACAAGAGTATTCACAAAAACATACAATATATTTTACAGTCCTTTAATACAAAATATCAAACCAATCTGAACTGCATTGATCAAACATTTCTTAGGCAGGCAAGCTGCAAAGGATAACAGTTTTTAAATTTAATCCCCACTTTGCCTTTTTAACTCAAGCAACAGATAAGTAGTTCTTCTTCAGAACAAGCGTTGGTGATAAAAAGGTACTGACAAACATTAGCTGAACCTGTCTCCATATGTACTCACCATCTCTCAGCACTATTAAGAATCAAAACCTAAAGCTGCAGTCTGAAGATTGCATTAAAAAAGAATCTTGCCTCCTTTTGAAGTTACTAGGTGAAACTGCTGCTTAGATATCCCCACTAAAAATTTCAAAGACTGAAATATATTTAGAAAAAAAAAAAAACACAAAATCAAATCCAAAACATGGAAGCATGTTTACAAGCTGGTTTGCTTCCTTTCACACCTGATGCCTGGAAAGTTGTTCATCTTCTGTTTAAGACACAACACAGTCATAACTGCCTTCTTGGAATGAATCCTCATCCTCTGTCTTAGACTTGTCCTCTTCATGCCTGCTTGCATTGCTGTTGCCAGAATCACTCTGAGGATTAGTGCCATGGCTAGATGAAGTCCTGCTTTCCTCAGCTCTGGGGTTCACTTGTTCAGTAACCTTAGAAGGATTCACTGGCTGAAAAGCTTCAGGCTGTACTTGCTCTTCTGCTATTTCACTTAGTTTCTGGATCTGTGGTTTGATGATATTTAGAAATGGCTTGTACCCAGGGCTAGGAAAATAATGGTATAGAACATCATGAGTGAATCAAAAAACAGTACTTGTATCTACATGCCTGAAAAGCAGCTTTTCCTGGGAGATGTTTAATGTAAATTAGTATCTTTAATCTTTCCTGTACAGAAACTCAAAAAAAAAAAAAAAGGGAAAAAGGCAACTAAAATAAAACAAAAAAAGTTGGGGGGGGTGTTGCTTTTTTGGGGGTTGTTTTGTTGGTGGGGTCTTTTTTTCCCCCCAGTTTGATCATAACTGTATTAAGTGAGTGTCCTGAAACTTTCTGCAGAAGTGTTTCAAAATAATTGTTTCAGCTAGAGCTGAGATAACTCAAAGCTATTTTTTAAGTAAATATCTACAACTGGAATGAAATTAAAGGTGCAAAAATAACATTTACCAATCTGTAGAAGCCCATCTGTCAACAGCATATAGGCCAGTCTTGATATTCTGACAGATTTCTCCATCGATATCAGAGGATTGCATTATACTGAAAACCTGGTTGATTACTGAAGATTCTCTGAGGATAAGGCCTATGATAATACACCAGTCCAGGCATCCTGCTTCCATGAAGATATGTAGCAAGTACCTATATGGAAAAACAGTAAATTTATTTCTTTTTCCATTCTGAAGACAAAATCCCAGTGTCATTCTGTAGACAGTGTTTCTTTCTCCTAATACTGCATACTAGTCATTTAAGTTTCAAATGCAAAGATGGCATTACTTACCGCAGCTGGACCTGTGACTTGTGCGGCCCTTTACTAGCCAGTTCTAGAGAGATATGTTCAAGCTCTGACTGAGTTAAACTTAGACTGGAGAAGTTTTCATCCACCATGGTCCAGTCACCATCCACCATAGAACTTGTTTCGGTCAGGTCTGTTGCTGAACCAATGCTGCATTCGTCACCTATCAAAGACACTCAGAAACATGAGGGAAAAAGAAACTATTTACTTTAGTAAGACTCAGAATTTCTGAACTACTTCCTACAGAAATTGACAAATCACAGCAATCAAGTGTATCACAGTGGTAAGAAGTTACTTCAGGCATGCTGTCCATCCCACTTCAGCACTCTTCTTGTCACACTATATAGTAGAACTATTATTGCAGGAATGTAGTAGTTTTTCTATCAAACAAAAAAATTGCAGAATACTATCGATAAGGAAATCCTACGGATGCAATGGCAATCATTGTCAGAGCACAGTCCCAAAATTAAGTTTGTAGGAAGGGTTGCACTCTGACTAAAGATACTGCTTTCTTAACCTCTAACCTTGTTAAAAATGAAGATGCAATGGCAAGTTTTTTTTCTTCATACAAAACCCTGAAGATTCTGAATGCCTGGTAATGTAAATATTTACCTGCACTAATTACTAAAAAGAGCGTTTCTGATAAAAACATGAAGAGAGTGTGTAGCCACGGAATTTTCACAGAAACATTAACAGCAAAGCTAAAACCATTAGAGTGGTGAGGCATGAAGGCACCCACCCGCCAAAAGTGTTTCCACATTAAAGTATATTCATCTTTTCTGTGGAAAACATTTAGAAAGTCAGTTATTTTATTAGCTTCTTGCCCATGAATACCACTGCTGGATTAGTTATTTGTGAAATTATTATTAGAATCCAGCTCGCAATATTTTAGAGACTATTAATTTAGTTTCACTTTAGACAAACATTTCCTGTCTCTGACTATGGTCAGAAAAGATGTACAGGAAAAAAGAAAACTATATGGGACTAATTTCCTCAACTTCCTCACTAAATGTATCTAATATCTTTCTGAAGAAATCCAAAAGCACAAAGTTCCTGCATTAGAACAGTGCCAATGTGTGCAAGAGGCCAACAACGTGCAAGAGACAAAGACAAAACTTAGAACGCTCTCCCCAGCCAGACTGTAAAAATACTAAATTTCAAGTTAACCACCACAGACAGGAACTTCAGCAAATATCAGTTTCATATTCTACCTCTTATACTTAAAAATGCTTGACATGGCATTATCTTCTGTTGTAAAAAAATCAGTTCACTTTTCAACAAGTTTTTTTCCCTTTCTGAATTATGGTTGTCAGCAGTTGAGAAGAAACAAAACAGTGGCATGCAAATACCCAAATGTAAGTGCATACTTCCAGGTGTTTTCCCAGTAAGCAGACAAAAGGAAGTGACTAACCTTTACTTAGCAAAGGAGAAAGGAATGCATCTTGCATGTGCGGTCCATGGGATGAAACTGTGTCAATCTCTCTCTGAGGGGAGCTGATAGTGCCAAGCCAGCTGCGGCTCCGAGGTGTGTTTGAAACCCCTGTGTCCATTTCCACGTTTACAAAGGTGTCTGCACACTGAGATTTTAGCAGCTGCTCCCCCACGGCTAAAAAAAGAAAAACAAAAAACACCAAAGTAAAGTCATGTAACTCTCAAAAAGGGAATTTGGAAGGTTCTCTCCAGGCATTTCAGGAAGCTAAAAACTGGATTTAAGTCCATATTCAATTAGACTACTGAAGAATCACCAAAAGCAAGGGAATGCAGCAAGTTTAGGTATTTCAAGAATTTCTGATCAGCTTTTTATGTCAGCACTGGCATATCAGTGTTACTAGCATCAACAGAACTAAATAATGGTGCTGCTACTACCAAAAAGAAGACGACTTGGCAGCTAGTCTGAACTTTGCCCTAAGAAGATAAACTAGTCAACTGAGAAATTACTAACACAAAGACGGTTTACAGCAAGTCCTCTAAATTCTTACCCTTTAACATAAAGCAAATTTCAATTATTAGGAACATTACTTTTTAAAATATAAAAAGTTAATCAAAACCTCATCTGACGACTATGTAAGAATGTTGATTTTAGTAATTTTCTCTAACAGAATTTACATCAAAGAGCAATATCCACATTCAACTCAACATCTGCACAAGTGATATCCAGTTCAGTGCACCTGAGAAAGCAAAAAAACCCAACAGAAACAGTGGTGTAATAAGACTACACAAGATGCCATCTGTGCTCAAGAGAATCCCTTCAGAAAACACAGCCTGTGTGAGAAACCTGTGCAGGTGGCAAGCCTCAGTCTGTTCTTTGCTTGGCTGAACTGAGGAAGGAAAGATTCAGACTGATGGGTGTAGGACTGCAGGAGGGAAACCTAGTCCAAATCAACTCAGATGTTACACCACCTGTCTTGTACTTTCCATTCTTGAAAGGTGAATTAATGGACGAAGCTGGTATGACTGGAAATGGCCAGAGGAAATCCTTGTGTAGCTTTTTCAAGGCGAACACAAAATCCTCCACGCGGGCAGCTCTGGCTCTCTCCTTGCACAGCCAGCCAATCAGCTCAAAGCCTAACTGTGCAGCAAAGCAGCCAAGATCTTTCAGCTTGATTTCTTCTAGCAGATGCCGAGCATGCCGCCAGAGCATCATGTCAATGTACATGTTCTCGGCACAGTCGCTGTCTTTACTCCACCTATGGACAGACCAGAGAGCAATGACATGAAGACTGATAAAATGGAGTCACAAAGGTTGTTGGCCATAATCACAGAAAATCAAGGGACCACAGTAGTAGTGGGAGATTTCTATATATCAGCAAAAGCAGTTCTCAGTTCCTTGCTACTTATGGTCTCTAAAAGATCCCACTACCCCAACAGGTAAATGAAATAAGAGAAGGAAGTTACAACAGCAGCAGTGTCCATAGAGTATTAAGCTATCAGCAATGCAGTAAAAAAGTAAAGAAACAGAGATAAAAGGCAGATGCCATTGCAAAGTGACTTCTGAGAAACAAGTTTAGGGAACGAGTCAAGTATTAGTACAGGAGCCTTCCTATCAAAACTCTAAAGATAGTACTCTCTACGGAAAATTGCTAAATAAAAGCATTTGAATTTGCACTAAGATTGTCTTGAAGTTCTTATACAAAGAAAAAAAACAAAACCAAGATAATAATAAATCCTAGCTCAGTACTGCTTCTGTACATTAATACCAATCAATATGAATTTTGTATACAGCAGTTTAAGAGAGTTTTATACCATGCACCCCAAGGTATAAAAGGCTCTGTTTATGGTTTGGCCACACACTGCTTGATCAAGATGTGCACAGTATCACAGTGCAATGTATACTATGATGCTGCAGTACTGTGAGCTGTTCAAGATGTATCTTTCAGCAAAACAGTTCCTTTAAATAAGGCATGTGGTTTCACTAGCTATTTAAATCACTATGTATGCATCCAGTGGATTCAGAGGCTTTTGGCCAGTAATACCCATGTAAGTGTGTCTGTGTATATACATACAAACACACACACATGTATTTACATGTGTGAGAATATATTTTTCCAAGAACTTAGGAGACAGACAGACATTACAAGAGTTGGGAAAAGACAAACGCAGAAGGATGTGGAGGGAGACTATGACAAATTAGCTCTATCATCGAATGTACTTTTATAACTTAAATTGGTAAGTTAGTGTGGTACCTAACAAAGTGGGGAAGGAGAGGACATTACTACCAATTACCTTTTTCCAGACGGGCCAGAGGGCATACTCAGTGTTTTTGTCAAGTTAAATTTGCTATGAAGATTCTCTGCTGATTGGGATAAACTAATGCTGCGATGTCTGAAGAACTCAAAGCCACTACTTGAACTAGGTTCCTAAAACCAAGAAAACCCAAACATACAGTCAAAGGAGCAAACATGCTATATTACAGCCAGATCAATCATACAAGGTTTGATGCACAGTATTTAATGTTTTCATCACAAACCTGAGTTGTTGGTGTAGCTGGAGGTGTCTCTGTTTCTCCAGAGCCAATGGCTTTAAGAAATCTGATCATATGACGACACAGATCCCACTTTCCCTGCTCTAAGGCAGTATTAAAAAGGAGAGTAGCATGTTGTCTGCTAACTGCTGGAACTTCCATATTCTGCAAGTAACAAAGCATAATTAAGTAATTTGCTTTTGCCATCGAACAACAAAAGCCCTGTTAAGTCAAGCCACATCATGTCACATTCAAGTATACCAGAAATTAGAATTAGCAAATTTCATGCTATTATTTTCCTTTTTATAAGGGTAAACTAACTACTTAGATTGCATGGTATTCCCCCCCTCATAACTGGTCAATGGAAAACTGTTAAATTAAGAATTTGTCTAACATGCATAACTTTGGTATGACAATATTTTTTAAATACTACAATATTAATAAATATCACCTCTCTTGCAATGTATCCATTACCTGTAGGATAATAAGGTAAGAGGCAGCTGTGTCCAAGTCCTGGGCCATTAAGCACTCTTCAAATAAGTCCTTTGGGTTTCCAACAGCAGCAAAAAGGTAATTCCACAGGGCATATTCTGTCTTCCTAGCACAATGAACAACTGTCTGCAGGAAGAGGGGGAACTCTGTAATGAACTTCGCCACAGTGGGAAGCAGAGGGTCGGGAATGGGCTCCCGTGAGGTAGCTTCTTCTTCCAGCACTTCATGAAGCATCAGTTCTAGTACATGAGGAAAGTATGGTAATGTGGCACAGGAGTGGGCCAAAAGCAAGGCTTGTTCACCGAGGTTCCTTACCAAGAGCTGGCGTAAAATGTGATGGAGGTAGATCTGAGAGGTTCTCTCAACAATGGAGAAAGGAAAGAGAACCTCTAAGTGTTCTCTAGCACTGGTTTGAGTGTATAAACAGTCATAGAGCACAGTGTCATTAACAGCACCAAGAACCAAGGCATCTTCAAACAAAACAGCCAGTGGGTATATGTTGATGTGGAAAGGCAGCATGATCCGTCTTGACAGAAAGGAATGCGGTTTTCGATGATCTCTGGGAAACAGGGGAAGCCAGACTTTCATACCTGCCCCACCACAGCTGAGCCACAGAGCCTCCAATAAGTGGCGTTTCTGTTTGTTGATCCTGCAAGTAGTCCATACATTTTCAACAGACTGGGCTAGGACAACTGGAGCACAAAAAGGCAGCTATTAAAAAAAAAAAAAATTAAAAATCAGAATTCATTATTCTGTTATTTTGTTGTTTTGGTTTTTTTTTACCGTCTTCACATAAACTCTTTTTGCAGCTAAGAACTACTCGCTTCAAACATGTTGTTCTTCTAACAAAGAAGAAACAAATCTTATCCCTTAACTGCACCCTAGCACCTGGCAAAACACCACTTAATACTTACATGAACTCAAAGTCATTTCTTTCATTTTTTTAACATCCTTATACTTAGTCAGGAAGCCAGAGGGGTAAGAATAGGGGAAGAAAATAAAAACTTGCTCTTTGCTTCTTCAGTTAGCCCAAGGGCTCAATCTA
Source organism: Antrostomus carolinensis (assembly GCF_000700745.2). Classification (NCBI taxonomy): domain Eukaryota; kingdom Metazoa; phylum Chordata; class Aves; order Caprimulgiformes; family Caprimulgidae; genus Antrostomus; species Antrostomus carolinensis. The sequence continues at coordinate 38,266 of NW_010321102.1, read as the reverse complement.
GAACTGACAAAACTACTACAAACACCCAATCTGTTAGTGTTTGATTGAGCTGCAAACAACTCTTCATCTAAACTTTTCAGATTTCACTCTCCTGGAGTGCTTGTTTCATGTAGAAGTGTTTTCCATCAGCACAGAAAAACTGAAAGCTTCAGGCACTGATTTCTATTATTGTTTTTAAGAACTTTGTAAACATAATCTGCAAAAAATGATAGTGTTCCATAAATACACAGAACCAATTTAGGTAGACTTGACATTTTCTGCTATTTGTGCATACAAAATTTTGCACAGGACCTTTATGCTTAAAATTAGTACCTTTCACTGCAATACAAGTAGTAAACACAAGCAGTAAATGCCTTAGACATTCACACAATTAAACAGTCACATTTCACAGATTCTTAGAGGAAATAAAAACCACAAAAAAAAACAACACCAGAGGAGTAGTGATGTACTTCCAGCTAACAATTCAGCCTGTAAATGTAGACGCTGCCTTGTGTTACAGACCTCTTTTCTTTATGCCTAGACCACTCCCTTCCTCAACTTCTTCAGTCACTGACAACATGTTTGAAGCCATAATAATATTCCACATGTATTTACTCACATGCTTCCTTTGATTAGGATTATTATCTTTATCTCGTATCTGAGGTCCAGATCGATCCCTTTGCAACATGATAAGTTGTCCTGCTAAGTTTAGCATAATACTTTCAGCCTCACAAGCCTAAGAATGCAAGAGTATTATTAAAATTATTTAAGCTTTTTGAATGCATCATTTTACCCATAACCACAATACAAACCCAGAATAAAAAGAATAAATTAACTGCACTGCCATACAGAGGTGACTAATAACTAACTTCAATGCAGAAAGACTCAGAAAAATCAAGTACTTGTACACTTGTACAGCATCTTAAACTTTTAGAAGCTGCAGTTACAGAAAAATCTTTCTAGTTAGGTATATCAAGAAAACAAAGTATTCTTTCTAAACATTTATTTCAGAACTGTTTCATACTAATTTTAAACCAAGTCACTGGAGCTAATACCATGCTGTGCATGAAGTTTAGTTTTAATGTACATGGGTAGAGGACCCACATGGTAAATTTGCAGCATCAGCAGTTAAGGTCACTAATATGTAACAACACTGAAAAGGCTGACACACTTCGCTAAGTCAGACACATTTCTTTTTCTACAGTGCAGTGTCGTATTCAGTGCTAATAGTAATACTTTTCTTTTGATCAGGAGGATTGACAAAGTTTGAAGATATGGGCTCTTAGAAAGAAAAGGGGTAACATTTGTCCAAAGCTAAGCCTGAAGTATTATTAGTGCCCTAAAAAGTTTCAGTAGCTTCTTCTCAAAATTAGGAAACACTATAGGTCAGGTAGTTCAGGAATAAGGACACTGTCTCACAGCAAGATGGACTAGAAAACCACAAGCATGTTGCCTTTGACGCCCTTGTCTAAGATCATATAAAAGTCTCAGAACACATGTTCAGCATTCTGGGACACTAAATTAGAGTGAACTGAAGGAAGCAAGTGCAAACCAGATTTTACATCTGTGCCATTGCTTCGGTATCTGACAGTGGCTTTGGTACCTGGACAAAAATACGCACCTTTACATGTCTTCGGGCCTGCCTCACATATAATGCAACTTCTGAACTATCTTAAAGCAGCTGCTCTGATGAGAAAATATGCTTCACACTGCAGCTACTCAAATAGTTACACTTGATTTGTTTACACCACAGACAACAAAAATCCAAATTCTTTTTGCACTGTTTTTCAGTGGCCTGAATAACTTCCCCGAGTAAAGACAGGGCTTCACCTTCAAACCTTAGTCATTGTTTGGCTGTTGGCCTATCTGCTGATGTAACTAGGGGGAGAGATTATCTTACTTTATTTTACCGTAGTAGGAAATTGTCTAGAAGTAACCTTACAGGGTTATATGCCATCTTTTCCTTTTTCTATTTATTCTTTGAGGAATGGACCTGTTGCTGCAAGAAAGGCACTTCCTAATGCCATGGATTGCTCTAGTATTCAACTTTTAATACAATATACAGAAATTTACCCTTGACATAGTTAAGTTCAATTTGTCCTCCAAGATTTGGCCTCAAACTTGTAGAGACGGCAAGAGAAGATATGAAATAGAAGTAAGAGTCTGGATTTTATTTCCACTCACCCACAATTCACACATAAAATGTCTGTATAACAAATATCAGGAAAAACATGTTCTGCATTTTACCACACAGAAGAACCACTGACTTACGATTCATTTATCAGCTAGGCAATCTCTGAGGACTAAGCTAACAAATCCAGGCACCGATTCCTTTAAATCTGGAGTACTATAGACTTGTTACCTGCTGAGGCATCTTCAAGGTGATGCCAGTTTCTGTCCTCACTGATGTCAACGTAACAGACACTACAAGAAAAGGATGAGGAATGTACCGAGACATGGACACTTCTTGAAGAACTTGGATACTGGCAGTAGGGTTAAGACTGAAAGGAAAGATGACTACATTTAGCAATTTAAAAATAGTTTTTAACTTAAAATTAGTATCTTTAAGTAAACCTAATTAAAATAAGCAACTTAATCTCAGCAGTTTACAGACCAAAATGACTTTCCTTTCATCAGGAATCCCACAGTCCCACATATCTACTCTACATAAAACTACCAAATAAACCTAAGCTGGGCTACTTCACCTTGATAGTTTTGCAGATATAGCTAGGAGAGGATAGAAGACAACATCAGATACTGCAGAATAAGACTCCATTCATCCTTCAGTGCTACAGTTCCAGGGTTTGGATTTTGTTGGGAGTTTTCTTTGAAGAGCACTGAAAATACTTCCCTCTAAAGTGGATCAACAGCTTGCTTTCTGCTAAAAAAACCCAAACCAAACCAAAAAAAACCAAAACCCAACACAACAAACCAAAACAAACAAATAAAAAAGGTCCCTTCTTGCTGAAACCAAGATGCTATAACTTTATGAAAAATCACCTGCTTAAGCACTTCAGAAAGTGCTCATTACCTGGGCATTTTCATCTCCTCCTCATGTTCACTAATCTTAACTGTCTGAAAATATCTGGCTCTTATGTTGCTACTTCTTTTGCACCAAAAAAGCTTCCCACAACCACACTACAGACCAAACACTTTCCCTCTTCATCTTCGCTACTTCACCACCACACCACCCTCACCAATTCCTACTTCTAATGTTAGAAACATTTATTAAAAATATTCAAATACGTGAGTGCCTTTTACTACCTTTTTCTTCTATTTACATTGTTTTCAAGTTGCTATCAGCTAGAATATGTTTGTACAGACAGTTGGAAATGCACACATGTCAATCACTACCCCCACATTTAATGTGTGTATATGCATGCACGCAAGTGACAACACTCATGAACTATCACTTGTGTATACAGATAACACTCCTCTGTATTTTAAAAATCAGACTCCACAAGTTATCAAACAACTTTGTATTACCGTAAGAATTTACTCAGACTAACAACAGATTTAAAAGTACATTATTGCAAAAGCATTTAAATACTGATGCTCACCCTTCAGGCCTTCTTTCAATACTGTAAAGGCAAATGGAACAATCTGCTCTGAACAATATTACAATGTCCCGGAAGACACTCAGTAGTAACGTGTCTGCTTGCACTTTGGTGATATGTGCAAATGCATTGTCAAGATTAGACGTTCGCAAGTAGATTCTCAGCTACAAGGAAAAGGTGCAGTTTGAACACAGGTTCTGTTTAACAACAAACTAACAGTAATTCCATGTTCAATTATTTTCTTTTTGTGGAACAGCTGTCAAGGATTTCTAGCAAGACACAGTACTGTGTTTTTGTTTCATCAAATGTTTTATCCATTGCATTATTGCATCCAAAGTGGTTAAAAACAGTACAGCCAAATCTGAAGTACTGAACAAACATAAAGAAGGAGTTTTATTCATTAGTTTTAAAAAGCAAAAAGTAAGTAAAGCTCTTCTGCCCATCTAATTTAAAACCTTACAAAAGTGTCCCAAAATGCTGTAAAGTAGATAGCTGAGAACAGGCTTCATGCTGACATGCAAAAATGTCACAGTTTTCAGAACAATGAGTAGATTCATGAAATGTAGCAGAAAATATTTTTAATAGTAATAATAACCTTTTCTGCAAAGAATTACTTACATATCAATAAAGAATTCTGAACATGACCAAAAGCCACCTATGTATCAAGCTCTTCCTATTTATAATACTACTGTAGAACAGGTCAGATATTCTAAACATGATTTATTTACTTCAAAGAAAAATACCTCACCTCCTCCTGATGATCATTTAAATTATAACATGCAAGAACGATGAAGTCATTCCACCATGCTAAGCCACCTGTTACCATCATGTTTTGCTCCTGAAAAGAAAAAAAGCAAGGAAATTTCGGGCACTGGACTGCCCAGGGCAGTCCCCATCCCTGGAGGTATTTAACAGTCATGTAGACATAGTGTTTAGGTACACGGTTTAGTCAGGGACTTGTCAGAGTGAGGTTAATGACTGGACTCCATGATCTTAAAGGTCTTTTCCACTCTAAGCAATTTTGGGATTTGTGAAATTACATACATGTATGTGCTTTTACATACTTACACTCACACATGTACATTCTATAGGTAATTTCTGAAAGCCATGCACAATGTCTATAAGCTTTAGTGATAGAGGCAAGACAATCTAGGTATATGAAGGGTTTTTTTGTTTAAAGAAAACAAAATACTAAAGAATAATATGTGAAGGACAAAAATTATCTTACAAAACACAGCTCCACAGTTCCTTACACTACTGGCATCCCTGAGCTCTCTCAAATTCGCCTTCTGCTTCTGGCCAGAATTTACAAGCTTGGCATCCAAAGCTCACACAAACTCTCAGATAAGACATATGGGAGTAGGTGTCTGACTCTATGCACTTAGATTTGGAAATCTTTTAATAATTAGACACAAATTATTGTGCCAAAGCCACAAGATAAGCGTTTCAGCCATTTCACGAAAACACATGCAAAACCAGTATCCCCAATCTGAAGTGTCTCCACAGGTTGTTTATTTGAAAAAGGTATTTTTTAATTTTCTCCAAGAGTCACATCCCAACAAATACAACCTCTCCAGTACACCTGAATAAAGTACATAATCTCTCACCTGCGTAATGTTTCCAAAGAGCTTCCATTTTTTGGTGAGTAAAGAATAATGTGCAAAACCAAACTTGCCAACAACAGCTACATTCTGTCCAAGCTTGTCAATAGCTGAAAACTGATAAAAAAGAAAAAACCCAGAACCACAGCAGGGAAATTACTTAAATGATATATCCTATCCAAGTATATCACTACAAGGCAATTTAATGTCAGAGTGAAAACCTGTAAAGTTATCTTCACGTTTTCTACTTTATTGCCCAACACATATTCTTCTTTCTGTAATGGACAGTTATAAAAACTCAATACTTTTAAAGAAGAAAGAACATATTCTTAAAATAACTCACCCTTATAGGCCAGTTGCTCTCTAGATATGTACTATGAATCTAAAAAAAAAAAAAAAAAAAAAAAAAAGAGAAAACCGAAACCACGTAACTATACCAAGCGCCCTTAAAGTAGTGATTAATTATAATGTTCTAAAGAAATCTATACAAAGTCCATGTTTTCCCAAAACACCAGCTTAAAGATTTTTAATGTTGAGATTTCTTTTTAAAATAAAATTACTTCCCCGTCCCCCAAGAAAGTTACTGAAGTCTAAATGTTAGCCTGTTTTTAATAAGAAATATAGAAATGCATTAACCAAGTAAAACAGCTAATACTGTAATACAGATTAAGAGTCAAAATTTGCTCTTCTACCCCCTCAGGTACTTCTTAATCAGAATTTTTCATGGGAACATACAAGTTTAGATAAACACATCATTCAGGAGGGACTTTCAGTGTTGGGATGAAATTTCTAATCCCATCAGAAACACACACCAGCACATCCTAAAGCCTTGTTATGAGAGCACATGACTGGGACATGTCAAATTAAATCTTGATCCTGGATTCTTCATGTCACATGGGATGATACAAATCCAGGCTCAAACTCCAGCCCTTGGTCTGATACAAGGCAGGTAGGAGCTCTCATTACCCATCCACTGGCTGTTCTCATGAGTATGTTGCTCCCCACAGTCATTCCAAATGGGTTAGTTTTACTTTCACACAGAATGAGGACTTCCTCCCTCTGCACCAGTTTCAGAGCTACCCGGCCAGCTACAGTGGAAATTCAACAGTATCTAGAATCCAATATAAATGCCTGGAGCCAAATACTGTTTAATAATACTGATTCATGTACTATCTTATGGACCTTGTAAAAATCCTTATTTATAAAAATAGCTACCAATTCAAGTGTGGAAGAACACTCTTGAACTTTTCCTCTACATTACAGACAAAATAGAATCTGTCCCATTACTATCCTTGGAAATAATTTCTTCTCCATAAGTTTGATATAGTGAAGTTTTAATTATGTGCTTAAACAGATGCCACCTAAGACTCCCTGAAAATACAGCCAAAGTCTGAAGGGTGTATTCATCAGTTGAATATGCTTAAATCAATTTGCATAAATGACAGAACAAATCCCTAAAGGATTTCTTGCATGTTGCACTTATTGTCCCTTTTAAACCATAGGAATGTAATTTAACTACTCCTTCCTGAAGTCAAAAAGACATTTAGCTTTTTTATTGGCTAGGATGCAAACTCATAGCCTCAAGGCTGGAATGGCCAACATTTCTTTACCATCTGACAATAAGAGAAACCTGTGGCAGGGGAAACCCAAGAGGCAACAGAAAGGCAATGATCTCATATCAGTACTGCAGAGACTGATGAGATCAGCTGCAAATTCCAGTCCTAAAAACCCTTACAAACACGGAGCACATATGGGCAACCAGCAACAATTACCTGCACAACATGCCAATGCCTGTGTCCTAGTAAAGTGCTTAAACCCTGAGAATCTAAACTGCCATCTGAAAACGGGCCTCTTTCCCTGGTAGGCTTATGTTCAGAGTGTGCAGAAGTATTTCTGGGACTCTGAGCCTGTGTTGCATCTCCACAGTTCAAATACAAGCGATCTTCTCCTTGAAGGAGGACTTGTTCCTGGTTACTCTACATTAAAAACAAAACAACAGAAAAACAAAAGCAACCTTGAACTCCATGTATAGAAAACAAAGGAAAACACATGATCAATACATTAACATGTTCTATGTAAACAATATGAAAAATTAGTGTTAAGGCAGTTCTCAGGTTTTGTATCACTATGTACTAGTAGGTTTTATGTTACAATATTGCATAGCAATTTTTTCAAAGTACTATTTTAAAGACTCTACAATAAAGAAGGAAGACCAGTCTAATGGCTGCAAAACTGACTTAAAACCTGTTCAGAGAGCAACTCAGAGCTCACCTGAAAACTGGAAATATGCTCTAAAATAAGGATATATTTATCAACAAAAAACTTACCATACAAGGATTAACAGTGAGTGCACTCTTGATGAAATGAAACTGCAGAATGCCAAACTGGCGAGCTTCATTATTTGCATCTCTTTCAGGCTTCATGTTTGAAGAAGAATTCCCATCAATAACCCAGAGATGATACCCTTCCGATCCCCAGCTCTGAATGTAAAAGAATAACAATTATAAAAAATCCAAAACAAACACTATATGTTCTCAGAAAACAAGAACTACAGAAACTTACTGTAACTGATCTTAAGATAGACATGAGCCTGGTAAAGAACCACACAGTTTGATGTTCTAAAATGTATCATCGTAGGAGTCATAAGTAACCCAGAGGGACCCAGACAAATTTGAGAAGTGGGCCCATATGAACCTCATGAGGTTCAACAAGGCCAAGTGTAAGGTCCTGCCCCTGGGTCGGGGCAACCCCCAGCATCAACACAGGCTGGGGGGATGAAGGAATTGGGGAGCAGCCCTGCTGAGAAGGACTTGGGGGCACTGGCGGATGAAAAGCTGGACATGAGCCGGCAATGTGCACTTGCAGCCCAGAGGCCAATAACCGTATCCTGGGCTGCATCAAGAGAAGCGTGTCCAGCAGGTCGAGGGAGGTGATTCTGCCCCTCTACTCCGCTCTGCTGAGACCCCACCTGGAGTGCTGTGTCCAGCTCTGGAATCCTCAGCACAAGAAAGACACAGACCTGCTGGAGCAGGTGCAGAGGAGGGTCACAAAAATGATCCGAGGGCTGGAGCACCTCTCCTCTGAGGACAGGCTGAGAGAGTTGGGGCTGTTCAGCCTGGAGAACAGAAGGCTCCGGGGAGACCTTATTGCGGCCTTTCAATACTTAAAAGGGGGCTTATAAGAATGATGGCGGCAAAGTTTTTAATAGGGCCTGTAGTGATAGGACAAGGAGTAATGGTTTTAAGGTAAAAGAGGGGAGATTTAGGTTAGATATAAGGAGGAAATTTTTTACAATGAGGGTGGTGACACACTGGAACAGGCTGCCCAGAGAGGTGGCAGAAGCCTTGTTCCTGGAGACATTCAAGGTCAGTTTGGACAAGGCTCTGAGCAACCTGATCTAGTGGAAGGTGTCCCTGCTCAGTGCAGGGGGGGTTGGACCAGATGACCTTCAAAGGTCTCTTCCAACCCAAACCATTCCATGATTCTATGAACAAAAACCACTGGTTGTTGTTCATTAATTTAAATAGTATCAGAATTTTAATCTTCGGGGGTTTTTTAAAGGCACATTGTACTGTTCTTAAAAATATGTACATCCAGTTGGGTTGCATGTGTAAAATTGTCAATCTGCACAGCAAATACACTCTACGTAAATAAAACGTATTGTACAAAATTCACCACAGTTTGTAAAAGAGGCCTTGAAGATTGTGTTTGATATTTATTAGCATCTACTGATTTGAGAGACTAGCAGGATTTCATGTTGATTAGTTTGCATTAAAACAACAGCAATTAGGTTTCTCTTGAATTCATATTCTGAGTTAATCTACTTCAACAGTCAAAAGTAATTTTAAGGAGTAAGTTTACAATTAATGCAGTTCTGTGTCTCACTGTTGTCTGAAATACTGCACCAGATTAAAGAAAAAAAAGAGATTAAGGAAAACCAAAAGTGTTCATTCTTAGTATTAGAAGCAAAGCTCATGACAAGGCATATAGATGAAAAAAAAAATAATCATCAGCTATCCCCTTTTCCTTCTTCCTTCAACACATCATTGGTATTAGGAAGTGTAGTAAAGGCATCTTATTCTTTAAAAGTAATAAAGCTAAAGAAAGCCAGTTTGATTTTCTGTTTTACTAAAAATAATTTTAAAATTTAACAGCCATCCAATTTTTACATTCATATTTACCATAGAACTGATCTTTAAAGGGTCCTTTTTGGCACCATCAGAGTGATACCTTAAAAACAGAACAGAAAAGTTTGGGGTTGGAAATAACTTCAACAAAATAAGAAATTATGTTCCTATCTTTGTATTGTCATACGGTTCTATACTGAACCCCACATCAAACTATAAAGTCTGTTTGATCCATAACACTGAATAAAAGGCAATGCAATTGTCAGATGTCTAGCGTAAATTATTTGAACTGTGATTTCTGGATGTTATCACATTTTCAGCAAATATATACTGGCACTGAGGAAACTTTAAAATTTGCCTGCTAAAGCCTGCCTTTAGGGTAATTTGCTTTTATGGCCAAAAAGACCACTACAAAAAGAAAATAATACATTTTCATTTATATTCAAATGATTCCCTCCTAAATATTATTCATTGATTCAAAAATCTAAGGCATTATAGAATGGAAAAATATTTTTAAAAGCTAATTCAGGGAATTAGTTTCTAATGCTTTTAATTAGAAAAACTAAATTTTCTAATAAATCTTTTTACTATTTCATTAAAGATACTCACGCAAAATCACCTCCTAAAGTACAGATAAGCTGAGCACCAAAAACACTCCATAAGGACAAGCCTCCACATTCCCAGGTCACCATCACAACACAGCTATCAGGTGACCATCTGATAAGTTTAACAGGTCCTGTTTTATTCCAAATATCTGTTTAAAAACAGACAATAAAATAACATATGAAAAACATCAAATGTCCTTCCACACCATAAGAGTAGAAACAGAAATATATGGCAATAAATATTTGATTTTTTAATTAACTTCTTTGCTGCATTCATCAAACTGACCATCTCGAAACAAATAAGCAACAAAAAAAGAATCAATGTTTTCTTTCCAATACATGTTTGGTTTCATAGGAAACTAAGTACACATGAAAACAGGTCAAAAATACACTGTGCTATGACACAACCACAGAACTGAAATTCTGCTACAATGTTTTTTAGGAGAAGAGAATATCTTATATTCACCCTTGAAACCTCTTCCTTTGTCACTTAGCACAACTGTAAAACTCTGTTATTTACAGATTTTATTTTTTTTCTGTTGAAACCCTACATGCACTCATATTTTCAGCTGAGGATGCAACTTACCTACTTAATATGTTCCTCAGTCTCAAGCCCACAATACTCATCACTACTACATGAAAATTCCACTGAGATTTTGTCCACTGCAGTTCAGGCAGGGTACTGGATTAATTTATTTCTTTCTGTACCCTACGTGTCTGTTGTTTCAAGTTAATTCACATCTCTATTATATTCATTATCAGTTTTGACAATAATCTCTCATCTTCCCAGGTGAGTAATGGAAAAGTAATCTCAAGACTACATATGCGAACTACTAAAATCTGCAGCATTTAAGAAAGAACAACCAGAAGCAGCACTGTCTGTAAACTCCAAACTCAGATTCATATTTAGCAAAAAACCAAATAAAATCAACAGACCCTCATATACAAAACACATCCAAAAGCCAGTTCAAGCAGCTAAAAGAACAAATGCATCAGAGTAAATTACTACAAACATGCAAGAGTAAATACTAATCCCATTAGTGATAATGCAAACAACAAATAGTTGCTAACTAGCCAAGGATAAAAATATTCTTTAATATCATAAAAACAGATGGAAAATTCTAGCAATAAAAGTAGCTCACCAGGATATTGTTTTGGTGTCAGCTCCAATTTATGAGAAAACTGCATGGCACCAGTGGTGGTATCTATCGTATAAACCTGCACAGAGCCGCTGGAAGAGATTACACAAGCTTTAGACTACAAAACATTTGGATTTCTCAACAGTTTCAAGAGGTTAATAAAAGCTGTTTTTTTCTCACCAATACCAAATTTATCTAGAACAGAAACATTGTGGCAAGTAACGCTCTAAGAACTTTATGAAACAAATTTATAAGATACTTTCCAGAAGGCACAGGAAGACCCAAAACATCAGCCTTGTAACAACCAATGCACTAAGACTATTTCACGCTCCGAAAATACGCATGCACACACAATCTACATATATTTATGGCTTCCAATAGCAAGACAATCCACCAAAAAAAGTCAGTATTCACTCAGTGGTACAGTTTCAACAGGTGTGTACTAATGCATACCAAGACCAATGAATTACAGTAACTATTTCTGTTTCAGAAGCAAAGACCAATACACTGCACTGATACTACAACAGAGAATGATGTAGAAGATGGTTGAAGACTAAACTACTCAGACTTTTTTAAATGCTCTAAAAACCAAACTTTTTTTTTTTTTTTTTTTTTTAAAAGAGAAAAAAAAGCTGCACTCTAAACCAACTAAGGCAGTATTATACAGGAGGAACTGTCCTGAAGGACCAGTAAGCAAAATACTGTAACTAAAAGCACTTTCGCAAAATTAATTTATACATAATCATAGTTACTCAAACAGGCAATGTTCTTCCTGATCAAATCAACACTTCACAGAGCGTTTTCTCAGTTGGATGCCAAGTGCTGATTCTTGTTCAGTATTATTACAATTAACTGCTTAAAACCGACTTTATAATCCTGCTTTGAGATTAACTGGGACAGCAGCCTTTTCCAATCCCTGCTGCTGGTCCAGTAACCTTTTAATTTTTTTTCTCCAGAGCTGAACAGCAAGCATTAATTTCAACTGCAGTTCAAGTAGGCAATAAATTTCTCTCTTCTTCCCTCTTACCTTCTTGACAGAGCAGACTATACCATCTCTAGGAAGGCTGACAGTTTTTATCTTCACAGCCCTTGTAAAACAACTTGGTAAGAAAAAACTAGTACTTAAGCTTTGTAATGAAATAATTTTCCAGCTTTACAAAACTTACTTGGCACATCCAAATGCCATTAGCCTGTATTTGTTATTTACTGCCACACAAGTTCCATCAATCACATCTTGTGCCCAAACACCATGGAGCTGCTGTAAAGAAAGGAATTCACAGAATTTTTGGTTGAACAGTGCTTTTATTCACGACAGTCAGATTCTACCCATGTGCTACCCATGCACGCCATACTACAGGTCTGCCAGTTGACCTTTCTCACTTCAGCAAATTTCTACTGCAAATGTCAAGATTAACGGACATGGCTCACATAAACAAAATCTAGTATATGTAAAACTAGTTTCATTGTTCCTAATTGAAACTACAGAAAGATGCCAGTAGGTAAGGAAACTGTTTATCAGAGCTTTGAATAACCAAAGCAAGTTAATATCTATAAGGCAAGAATATCCCTGATAGTGCATTAAAAAAAAAACCCCAAACCAGTAGATAGTATTAAAGATGAAGACAAAACAGGAAAATAAATTCCCATCTGCAACAGCTGAAATTGCAGATATTTTAGTTTGTGAAGAAGTTTGGGACAGACTACACAAATCCTTCTGGGTTTTCCATAATTAAAATAAAGAGATCTAATGACGAAATGTAATGCAGTTTGTAGGCTAAATTACAGATAAAAAAACATATCACTTGGAAACTATTCCTTTAAAATAAACTCTTAAGTATGTTTGTCACTATGAGAAGAGTTAGACTTGATTACAGCTAAAAGCTAGAAGAAGCTATAGGAGAACACTTCTTATCACATCACTTATGACTACTAGGAACAGGAAGTCTGTCAGAAGCAGTAAGAAGACCTCAAAACTATAATGGCATTTTAAAGCAATAAGCAAAAATTAAATCTACTATCAATTATGCTCTCCCATAAACAGGTACCAGCCCTAGAACAATCCAGTTCAATTTATGGTATGAAATATAGTTTTGTTCTTATGCTATCTCTTAAGCAGTTGCTAAATTTTAATGTCTTTGCAGCTGAACATAATTTAAAGTAGAAAGCTAACTAAAATGCAGAGACCAAGGAGAAAACACTTATTGTAGAATGCAGACTAGAAATACTAAAGGAAATATACCTCAGCAGTGAATCTACTTGACATTGGTGTAATGAAACCAACTCTGCCATCATTAAAAACAACAGCAAAACCATCAAGCGTGGCACAGTATTCCATATCTCTGATGTAGACACCTTCAAATCCCAAAAATGAACCTGCTGAGAAAATATCAGTAATTTAAAAATATGTGAACTCAATGATACTGCAAGCCAACAGACTTTTCAGTGATTTACTTATTACTTCACAAAACAAACAAACAAACAAACAAAAGGCTATTTTGTTCACATTTATAAAAGGTACATTTTTCTCATCTCTGTTTGAGAACAGAGATAACAATTTGTAAGAGATGGTATTTCACCAACAGTTAACTATCATAAGCAATAAAAAACCCCAAAACCTACCTCGAGATGACTGCAGGTCCACAGAAAATGGAACTGTACATAGGTTGATGGCTTTCCTTCCATTGGTCATACCATCCCAGTGAACAAGATGGAGAAATCCATCAGCAGTAGCAACAAGTAGATCCTCTAACATGGACTGCAAACTAATAAATGTATTTGTCAATATCTACAAAACTGCATCTCAAATCAATGTTACAGAAAAATCAACTAATGTAACAAACACCATCATTACTGCCTCTTGCATCAGCAACTATGCTGAGAAGTTACATCAAGTAAGTTACAAACTAAGTGCCTAAGTCCTCTAGACAGTAAAGGTACCAAGCTGACAAAATACAGTGTACATCTCTCTTTCTCCAGGAATCAGGGTTCATGAACAGGTCTGTATTGTTAGAGTAACTGTTTAAATGGTACATGAACTGATGAAGATCATTTTAATACTTTTGACTAAACATAAGACATTGCTGTGAACAATCAGTTATTCATCTATCCTAGAAAACTACCTATTTTGCCCAGGCTGTCAATAATCCACAGCACTTTCTAACCTGTGGTCTAAGCTCACTGATGAAGCAGAAATCAGACTTCTCCTAAATCCTTCCCTAAACATCTCCAAAATTCTGAAAACTATTGTTGATCTATTTGCATGCAGATAAAAACTTGCAGCTTGCCAGGAAAGCTTCTTCCAGTAGATACTGCATTTCTTCCAACATTCATTTTCTCCTATGGGGACTTTTCCCAAATTGCACTTTTTAAGTTTTCCATCCCACCTCAATGCTATACAGTTTCACCAACTCTTTATACACACTTATTTAGCATGTTTAAAGCTTATTTATAGGGAAGGCAATCACCACAAAAAAATTAAGAGGTAAACAAAAAGCTGTTCCAGAACAAAAAGGGACCCTCTGTGGGCAGCTGGAGAAATGCTGAAATACTATATATGGTTTTGCTCTTATGTACCTATGTCTCGAGGTAATCTCTAATCCATACATTAAGCACAAGGACAAACACATTTATAGTAACATAACAACATGTTATGTTATGTAATGTAATACTGAACATATTACACATGTTCATACATGTTATGTAATACAGAACATATACTATATACATGTGCTATATACTTCTATATGCTAAAAATATCAGTATATCCAAGCACAGAAAGAAAGAATTCTAAACCAGCAATTTATTTTTCACCTCCTTAGACATACTGTTAGTAACTATTAGTCCTTACTATTAATAAAGTGTAAAAACTTACTAGAAGTTCTTTCCATCCAGCTTCGCCTTCACTTTTTAACAAGTAACTGCTATATGCAGAAAAATTCTTAAGAAGGGATCAGTGAGCATACCTTGTAATAGAGGCTTGCAAATCCAGCACTTTCTTAACTTCTAGATTTAATGAAGGAGCGCATTGTTCTTCCTTATAATGTGGGGTTCCCTTCAGATGTGGGCTTCCTCTAAAATAAAAGAGAAATACTACAAATGGAACAAAATGGCCATAAAAAGAGCTACTGACTTAAATTCCTGTGGGTTTTTTCCCCAATATATATATACACCAGACACTCATGTACAACCTGCCACAAGCAGCACTTAATACTAGGACATAATTTTAGTGCAAGAATTTTAGCCTATCATATCATCCTATATGCCTATAAAGAGTATGTAAACAAAATAAGACAATGAATAGAGAATAGAACACAACATCTGTGTAGCCTACCTTAAGAATCCTAAAATAAGGGATACATATTAATACCAATTCTGATCTAGTAAAATGCTATTCAACTGTTTCCATTAATTAGATGTGTTGAATTTTTAAGTATCCCCAATTAATTCCTTGCCAAGATGCATTACTGGTTATTACTGACTGTAAAATGTTCGTGTTTCTCCAGCTCCTTTTGCCAGATCAATGCCTATACTACTAATTCAGCATGCATAATCCAATAAGTAGATATTTACTACAGTTATTTATAAGAATGTATCTTCCCTATAGCAAATTAACAATAAACTTAAGACTTACTAAGAAAAGAGAGCACTGTTTCTCTCCTTTTAAACAGACCATTACACAGTATCAACTTCTGGATGTAGAAAGCTTCCAATTTCTACTTTCCTCATTTGAAATTTCACATTTCATTCTCTAATGAAGCACAGTTATTTTAAAACTGAACACAGCATCATTAAAGTATTCCTTATTTGTCTGGGTTATCAGATGTGTCATGTGTTTCATTTTTTATTTTTTTTTAAATGAAAACTGACCTACAACCATAAGCATTATATCATGTCATCCAGCTCATCCATGCCATGAATATTATGCTAGTAAACAAAGCAAACTATGCATGAAACATGCAATGCAGACAAGTTGGAGTTTAGTACAACTTTATTAGTCTGAAACAATAGATATGTACACAAATCTGTGTAATCTTTACCTCGATTTTAACTGACAAAACACTTCTATTTTACACCAGGGCAGTCAATGCAACTGCCTAAGACATGGCAGAAGCCGAAGCAGCTGCAGTTTTAGGTAAGCCTGACACCACAAGGATACCTCAGTCTCTTTCCTGCCTTAGTTATCTCAGGTGATATCAAGTGCCTTAATTCCATTACCATTTTATAGCAAAACACAAAATTAATATCTGTTATTCTTTGATGGATACTACACCTTTTCTTATGCAGCAAGGACAAAGATACATGCTTGCCAATATAAGACCAAGGCAACCTTTGACATTTTGGAGATAGCAGATGGAAGTAGTAACAACCTTTCAAGGCAAAACCATGGTGAACCATGAAGGATTACACAAAAAAATAAGAAAAATTAATGTAAGGTTAGTTATTCTACCACACACAGATGATAACTTCTATAAACATAAAATTAGTAAAATGTTTGTTTGGTATTTCAATAGAAAATTAGTTACAAAATACAGCTGTCTTGGGAAAGAATAGCCCTTCATGTAAGCTAGCTATCATGGACTGGGGTAAGCCTGAAATAAAATTAAAAAAAAAAATTAAAAAGAAAAAGGAAAAAACTAACTAGTTAACACTAGCTTTTTGGGGTTGTTGTGGGTTTTTTTAAACAGTAAACGAGACTGCATTTCTTGGAGTTAATAAAGCTCCTTCAGATCTCTGTATCAGTGTCTGCAATGCAGCATCCTGGGGGCTGGAGAAACACCAAACCCCAGGTGTTTGGAGACACGCCTTTCAACCCATGTGGACGTACAAGTCCAGATAGTATAGCCCAAGAAAGATTAAATGACTCTGGGTTATCAAGAATCAGTGGTACAACTGAATCGTGTAACCAAAGGACTAGAACTGAGAGCATATGGTTGTGTAATGCATAAACATGGCTGTTATGTACCTGTAACACACCATATAACAGACCTGTTGTAACTGACTAAGGTACATAACTAAGTATGAACACAGTGTTTCAGCACAGCACAAACTATAAAGCCAGAATGGGAACAACATGGTTTAAAAGGCAACTTTTGCTATAAGAGAAATTTCAAATCTCCATGTAAGCAGGCTTCTATTTCTTTAAACATCTTTGAATTAAAAAAATTTGCAAGAATATTTTAATATTTTCAGTTTCATAAGCTAGTTTCAGCAAATTCATTACTATCTGCGGAGCATTTCTTTTTCCACTGAGGCACTGTAATCATGAGTGAAACTCCAAAATGTCAGTATTTTAATTCATCGCCTGTGATTACATCAAAATCATCAATTAAAAAAAAAAAAGAAGCTCTTACTATGGGTGCAAAGGGAGCACAATCAAAAGTACACTGCGTTCACAGAGTCACATCTGCACAAGTCAGCCTTGCTAGTTAAGTTACTTTGACCTTTAAACAAAGAATGTGCACTGCTGACAGAAGCAGGAAAGAATGTTTGGTCTGGGCTGCCACATCAGCATCTGCTACAGTTGTAACCAAACTTTAAGGAACTCACTTTTGCATAAGAATTTGGAGGAATGGACACATTCCCGTGACCAACCAGCTGCATGTGGAAACAAATATAATTACTTCCCTTGTATTCGCATGGCATCTCTGTTAGTGTAACTAAACCTGTGAATACAATCTTTTAATGCTCAAAATTGAGAAAATCTCCCACTGCCTCTGCAATCCAAGAAAACCCCGAACACGAGAACATTAGGAATGCCAGGCTGTTTTTTAAAGACAGAATACAAGGTTTACAGGGAAGTTTCAGATCCTGAATTGAAGATCAAGGTCCATTTTTTAAACAATTAGGTTCATTCTCTGTTCCCCATTTAGTATGTCATCAGTGATAGATATGCTTGTTCACAGGAAACAGAGAGCTATATGGCGTAACAAAATTTCAGATGTTTGAAAGCCTACATAACTGTACCTCACGAATCACCTTTTAAATAAGGGTAAAGAACAATGCTAAATGTAAGTCCACCTTAAGGGCTTGCCCTTTTTCTCCAAAACCCAATTCTCTCAGCTCTCCCCACATTAACCTTCTCCTGCTGTTTAGTTCTAACCTGACTTCCCCAAAATGAAAGAGAAGCCTACAAATAAGTGAACTGCTAAAATTCTTAGCGTGAAGTCATAATTTTTTGTATTCATTTGATCTTCTTGCAAGGGAAGAACTGGCTCTGGAAGTAACACTGATTCTGTTAGAATAAAAAACTGTAAACTCAAATTATGATTCAAGATGCAACAATGAGAAAATGGAGAAGTGTATTTATCCCACCCCAGAAAAACTAAAAATAAAATTGACAAACCTTAAGCATCCTAAATTCAAGAAAGAGGCAGCGCTATGTAAAAGCATAGTCAGCAAGCCTCCCCTGAACTGGGAGGAAGAACTTCCTCGCAGTTTTATATCTGGCATGGGAGGAGGTTCAGGGAGAAAACAGGACACCAGTCAGCTAATTTTTCTAGCAGCCAACTACTGCCCTTATGTCTTCAAAGTGGTTAAGTGATACAGCATGATTCACAGACAAAACTCACTCAGAAACATCATCAGCAGACTTACTCGCTGCTCCAGGAGCCACTAAGAAATACTTAGGAAGTTAATTACAGCAGAATCTAAAAGGATGTACTTAAGGACTTCTCTATAATTTGTACATAAGGTACATAACACATTACCTTTTTTAGTCTCTTAAGTATTTCAAAATAATGTTTACTATTTTCTGCTTATTACTGGGGAATTCTATTCCAGAGGTAGAAATAGCATTAGATTAGGATTTAAGTTTCCACCTTACCATCTGGGGCAGTCATAGTAATATAGGTAGCTGTTATGGCTGGATAATACTTAAGAAAATTTCAGAATTGCTCTCACAGTCAACAAATATTACGCTTAAAAAAAATAATTACTGTGTCACATTAATTAAAAAAACAAACAAACGACAAAAAAAGCAGTAGCATCCATTCCCACTAGTCAAATCACAGCTGCCCTTGATGTTTCAACTATTAAGAGCATTACACATGTAAGAAAAACAAGGCAAAGAATGTTTCTAAATGAGTTTACACCGCCAAGAACTCAGAGTTGCTCTCCTTGAAAGGCACAAAAGCAAACAATTGACAGCAGCTATTATTATTGCATTATCACAGTTACACAATATTTAACTGTTTCAAAATGGTTGTGTGAAGACTTTGGTTAGTAAATTGCCTGTACAACTGAGGACTTCACTTTTTTGATACCTGATTCAGAGAGCCTGCATCATCACCTCTGAACGTGTGATTCTTCACTAGCAATTCACTGCCTATCCTGCTTTTTAGGAATGGCTCTCAAACAAATAAATTACACCGTGAGCTTTGACTTCCATAGGACTAGTGTCTTCTCACCCCTAAACCTGCATCTCTCCACCATACGCTGTGGACAGCCACCAGCTGAAGATGAAATATGTCTGGCTGGATCCACAGCCATACACACACAGAATGTCAAGAGCTGGACCAACAAAACTTTAAAGATAGTCTATGGAAACAACTATAAAGAATTAATAAGGGTTTAGAAAAGCAATTCTTAGTATAGCCTTTTCTACCCAATTGAGTAATAACAGGTTTCTGTGGTTTGAGAAGATAATTAGCTAGCACATTAATCAACTATTCATGTAAAAAAGCTAAATGGCTTACCAAATTATTACTCCAGTTGCAAAGATTTCTTGATGACATTTTAAACCTCCTGAGCCACATCAAGGGCTAGCAAGTGCCATAATGCTTAATAAAAATTCTACAACTAATCTAGTTTTAAAAGTATATTTTCTAACCAACACCAAAAACAACTTACAGGGAAAGCCCCACTGTTAAAGTTTAGCACAAGCTTAATTCGGAACAAAACTTATTTAGTAAATTAACTGTACACCTCATCAGTTACACTCGCAGAGTTTAAAGTTCAAAACCTTTGTACACACTAATCTTAAGTGCACTGAATGGCGGGGGGGGGGGGGTGGGGGAACAAACAAAAAACCAGTACCCCTGATGACGTAATTTATGGCATGTATACACCATCTTGTTACAGAAAAGTGACAGAAAGAGTAGGATATGAAAACAGTAACCAGATGTATAAGCAACAATAAGCATTGTAAACCAGGATATAAACACTAACTTGTTCACATGCCCATGTCGGTTAGGAAACAACTTCAGTTTTAAAAGTCTACAGCATTGAGGTCTCATACTGAATTGACACAATATTGACATCACTTTATCACTTCCCCCCACCCTCCAAATGCAAGCTTCACTTGAGGATATGAGGAAATATGAGCCAAAAGAATCTCCAACTACTATGTTTAGTTTATTAACCATGTAAAGTTTTTCAGGTTTTGTCTTTTTTAAAGGCAATAATATCCTCGGCATTAAGTCACCGCACCCTGTCTCTTCAAGTGACAAATCTTAAGTCACTCTCCTTGCTGAAACTCTAAACAGAAATAACTATCAGTTCAGTACAGGGAAGCCTCTACTGTGACAGTGTTGCACATCTCTTCACTATGAAACAAAGGAGTATCTGCACAAATTCCTTTGGAAACTCCTCAAAAAATATCAGTGTACCTTGCCACAGCTTACAAAGCTACAAACTTGCTGGTATGCACTGCCACTTCTCTTAAGTGTATTACAAGTGGAGATTAATTTTACTTTACCATTCTACTATCTTACCATACATTTTCTTCATGTTTTATCTTGTAGGGACTCTAGTAATAAGGTGGTGAAATCAGACTACACTAATTGAAGCAGGACTTTGTACTTGTGCTCACTGCAGGAAAGTATCCTAGAATGTGGGCTAATGACCAATACTGATTCTCTTCCAAGTCTGCTCTGAACCAGAGCAAAGTCTCCAAGAGCTGGAATGAAGCTGCAGACTATTCTGGCTCAATTTAAAAAGCAAAAAACCCACAGTTACTGCTTTTTTTCCTGTTTTTAGATGAACAAATTAAGCAGAATATTTCATGTTTTCATTGAGCGTGTCTGTCTGTTCACTCCAAGAACAGACTAGCAATTCTTAGCCAAATATCGAAAGAGGCAGAAACATTTCCTTCAACAGAACAACTGCAATTCATAGCATTCTTAAAATATTAGTGTGCTAAAAAACTATCAGTTGACTCCAGCAAAAATTTTAAAAGCTTCCTTATTTTATATACAAACATAAATACTCAGAATCCATGAAAGAATGCTGTGCTTATGAGCACTTGTTTTATCACATTAATCTAATAACACATTTTACATAAAATGTGCATAATACTTAACAGTTCAGTTCCTTAACCCTTATTGTATCTATATAAGTATATTTTAAACTTATTAAACCTCTAAAGGTATAAAATAGCTAGCATTTAAAAAGGATTTCCCACTCAACCATCTTCAAGTATTTAGTATATTCTAAATTTAAGAGCTATGCCCTCAGGTACTGATAGAACAAACTTAAAAGGTTTTGTGGGCTCTAGCTGCAAACGCCAATAATCTTGGATTCCAGCACTTCCATGAAAACAATGAATTTCAGAATATAAAGACCACTACAATAGGTTGATATGAAAAGGAGGAAGTCATGCCAAATGGTCATTTTTAAACAGGAAATCAATTTTCCTATACTCTGATTCTGTCTGTTCTTAAATCAAACAATAGCAGAGGGCAGGCGGAGTTCACTCAGCCTTACTTTCCAAAATCTGGTTATTTCACATTACTAATAGGTAAGAGGCAGCAGAGACTCTTGCATTCAAACACAGTGAGAGCTTAGGCTCAACTCACACTTCAGCTCTTCTACTAAACCTGTGTCGATTAGATTGGGAGAGAAAAGAAAGACTTGGCCATAAAAAAAACCAACCAACCAACCAACCAACCAAAAAAAAACCCAGCAAAAGTGCTTCTGTCACTTCTCATGCAGCTTTGTTGGTTTTGTTGTTTTGGGTTTTTCTTGTTTTTACCTGGACACATTCTGTTCAAGCTGTACCAGCAAAACACTTTCGCAACTCGAATTACAGTTTACACAATAACTGTATGCTAGGATAGTTCTGTTAGCAGATCAAATACAGGCAAGCTCTTCTGGATCCTCTTGCTCAACAGCCATACGCAGTAACAACTCTGTGTAATAAGAATTATAAACTGGAAGGACTGTACTTTTTCTCCACAAACATCCCTATCCCATATGGACAAATGAGGATTGATTTATATTTTCAGCAACTTTTTTGGTCCTTTTCTTCAAATCAAGGCTAAAAACAAATTTTAGAGCAGTTATTTCAAAAATACTAACACCACATAAAGCTCCAACTTTACCACAGCTACCAGTGCCCCAATCTGGAAGACTACAAAACCAACTAAAGTCAAGAAAGCAGCTGTCATATACCTTCTCACCCATTCTTCTGACGTTCTTTTTTTTACTTATGGTAAAATAGACACATTTTATTTAAATAAGAGCTAAGCTGACAGGAGAATTTAAACACAACCTTTCTCAATGTTTTCACTTGTATGGGATCAAACCTAGCCACAAGTTCAACTGCAGGATATTGACTAACTGGAAAATCTTGCACTAGGATTTTGGCTCACCTGAGGATGTTATGGGTGTGTGCTCCCAGTGTACAACCACCTCGTTACCTTGACCTGCATTGCTTAGGAATTCCATTCAAGCTGAAGCTGTATTAAGAAGAGTATTCTTTTTTTTTTTTTTTTTGTAGTCATTACATTTAAGTTTTATGTTTCTGTCAAAACTGGCCATTATTAGTTAAAGAAAGGATACCAGAGAACAGGCTTCATTCTACTTACAAAAAGTCAGACCATATGGACAATTCATCAACATTAAGAATTATTTACAATTTTAAAAAGTAGAATAAGATTGAGCTTTTAAGAACACTGACAGAAGTGTGCTCACTAGCTGAAAATAAACAAACAAAAAACCACAATTGATGATATTCTACAACATCTCTACAACTTTCTGATATGATGTGGAGGTGTCCAAAGAGAAAAATGGTAGACAAAAAGCCCTTTACCTCAAATACACGAAGTGTGGAGACCTACATTTGAGACCTTGTCATTCACTCCACTGTTTTCACTGACTTGTTTCCAGCAGTTGTCCAATCACACCACTAATGCAGGACAGGCTTACATCTTTACACCCTCTGCAAAAATCACCACCCACCCACTCACTCACTTTGCCTAACATGGGTAAATGACCATGTAAGACAGAGCTGGACGAGACGTAATTAATATCTGTATGAGTTATAATGTTGCAAGCAATTGCTTTATCATCAACTATCATATAAGAATCACTGAGCAGTCAGTACATGTTTTGGAACTTCCCAGTGCTGCAACTCACTGCTACTTCAAGGTCAACATTTTCTAATGCCAGCCTTTTACTACATGCCAACTTGCAAGCTAAGCTAGTGGAATCTGTGGGAGGAGACAGGGAGGGGTAAAGAAGGGAGATAGGCAGGTTAGTTTCCCCATCAGGTTAGCAATCCGACTTTACTTAAGGCACAGCTGCATAATCACTGCTGCCAACATAGAGGAAGAAGCCAAGAACACAGTTACAGTGGGAGAAAACAGTTAAGATATCCTCTTTCAAGCACAAGGCAAGTCACATACAACGCCCTTCACTGATTTTTAGGGGCTCCAGATTTAACAGAATTAATTTGGTATTGTTCAGTCCAGTAGAAATGAAACCCAAGAATTTCAGTGGAAAAACATCTTGCAAAAATGCCAGAAGAAAGTTAAAAGTTTAAATTCTGGGCTTTTGGTTTAGTTAGTTTGTTTATTTTGGGCTGAGTTGGTTTTTTGTGGTTCTGCTCGGAGTTTTTTTAAGTATTTGAGCTACAAAGCAAACCAGTGAAACTGCCAACAGGCAGCATACTGTGTCTGCACCCCAAAAAAGCTCACCCGATTATAATAGTTTCTAGAATAATTTGACATTAATCGCAGCATGCATAATTCACGTACAAATGCTTGTGTCTTTCTTCTGATCTAATATAACCAGAGCAGTAGTAATTGTATGTAGGTTTTCAAAATTGAGAGCTAAATATAGACAGACTAGCAATCCCAGTAAATTCAGTGAGATCATTCATCTTCTTAAAGTTAAGCATATGTATTAGTCTTAGGAGATTGTGAACAACCTATCACGAACACTCTAGGGACAAACACCTTGTCTTACTAATCCACAGAATCAGCATTACACCCTTTTGGGCTACACAAATATATCTTAAAATCCTGACCATTCAACACACAGCTAACAGAAAGACTTTCATAAAATACACACAACACAAATCAGTTACCAATGTTTTATATAAAAACCTTGTAAGATGGACATAAGGAATCGTACCAGTGCATAGCACACCAATCAGACCAACTTCTCTAAACTGACTCTAACTCATAGAAATGATGCTTCATATACTCATCAAGTTTTAAAACATACTCTGGAAGGAAATATTTTATTTTCATAAAATATGCTTAGGACTTCTCTAGTCATATTTTTTCACACTGTGGGAATGCAAAGAAAGTTTGAAATACTTACTTGGGATACACTGGCTCGTAAAGATACTTGTCTCTTGCTGATGGGATTTCAAAAAATAAGATGTATCCATTTGCAGTCTGAAAGAGAAATACTGGTAAGATATATATCCAACCTATCTCCATGAGTAAAATCTATACAGGCTCTTGAGATTATACATATGTTTCATATACTGAACACAAATATACACTCATATCAAGCTTCAGATATATTTTTAATATTTGCACAGAAATTCATTCTAGGTGAAATCCACACTAGCCCTTAAAGCCCAATGAATAGCTCACTCAGTATGCAGAAAAATGGAAAACACTCTCGATGTATGCATCCAGCAGAAATTTTCCTCTGATTCATATTAATACACAAAACCAGACAGCTATATCAAATGTTGAGAACTTGGGCACGTAATTCCCACCAAGAAAGAGAATTAATGCAGAGAGCATGTAGTAGTGTGGTGGGTTGACCCTGGCTAGGGTAGCAGAATGTAGCAAGCCTGCAGAACAAGACCTCCAGGTGTCTGAACACATATGGACGCTATAAAGTGCAAAGAAGCTAGGCCTCGGTTCTCAATGTTGGTCATCCAGGCAGTTTTCAAAAAATCCCCATGTCATGCAGTATCTTTAGATACCACAACACCTGTTCAAAATCATCTCGTGTCTGAAAAAAATTCTATGATAATTCAATCCCAAATCATACTCTGTCATTCTGGAAGACTCATTTCAAACTGTAACGCTATTCAGAGAACAAACATAAATCCTTTAGTTATCAGATGTTCCAGTCATGACTAGAAGCTGATCCAGTGTTTGTATAAGCACAGGAGAGGCAGATGACCATTAAGGTTGTTCAAAGAAATATGATTTGTTTAAACCCCTTCAGGCAAATCAGCAAACGCATTTTGGTTAAACAGTGTTTTAATCCAAACATTTTAATATGGGCTGGGCACGTACCCAAAGCACCGCTACTGGAGACAAGGAGCACTGAAACTAATGGTTTACAGTTGCTCTGCAAGGTTGGTTTCCTTTTCTTTGAATAAAGGAAAAAGTAACACTCTTGTTAGCTTAGTTTATCAGTTCACAGATGCCATGTTCTTCCCCAGTCAAACATTTCGCTTTATCATGCAAGAAATTTGTGTTTTGCCTTCAGAGTCTAAGAAACACAATTATTCTCATTTAAAGCAAGTACCTCTCCCATGCAAGACCAAAAACTGAACCATAATGGCGAGTGAGCTTGAGACAGGTGGAAAATAAATGGAAGCTTTTCTATGTGCAGCAATATCATGTTCAGGTATTATGTGGTAAAGAAACATACTCATTTCTAACATCTTTACAGGTTCTTTCCATTACATCATTAAATATTTAACCTGTAAGTTACCTTATCCTGGAAGGAAAAGTAAAACAATACTGTGAAGTATCTTTATACTGACATTAGGGTACAAAGGGCCTTACTGAACACTATTCAAAGCACTAAGTTGCTATTGTTACAGGTTCATTTCTAAATAGAACCTCAAATTCCACAAAGAGCTGGATGAAATGCAGAAGCATTCAACCATGCACTTCCTGCAAATTGATCAGATCCATATCCATATTCTACGCTGCTTCAGAAATGTCTGCGTAGCAATGAAACTTACTAAAGTAACCATGACTGTCATTCTTCCCTGATCATTCTCATCTCTGATAGTCAAAAGTATAAACATACAGCACCTTGCAAGGGATTTCACAACATGGTTTCTCATATGCTACGATGTTTAATAAAGCTCTACCTTAGCTACCAGAATGCACACTGAAGAGCAGTCTGTATCAGAGGGCTGCCTGTAGCAAGGGAAGGACTAAAATCACAGAATCACAGAATGGTAGGGGTTGGAAGGGACCTCAGGAAATCATCTAGTCCAAACCCCCTGCCAAGAGGTTCCCTACAGCAGGTTGCACAGGAAGGCGTCCAGGTGGGTTTTGAACATCTCCACAGAAGGAGACTCCACAACCTCTCTGGGCAGCCTATTCCAGTGCTCTGGCACCCTCACAGTAAAGAAGTTTTTCCTTAAGTTTGTGTGGAACTTCCAGTGTTCCAGTTTTTGCCCATTGCCCCTTGTCCTGTCACCAGCCGCCACTGAAAAGAGCCTGGCCCCATCCATTTGGCCCCCACATTTCAGGTGTTTATAGACATTTATAAGATCCCGTCTCAATCTTCTCTTCTCCATGCTGAAGAGTCCCAGCTCTCTCAGCCTCTCCCTGTAAGGCAAATGCTCCAGGCCCCTCATCATCTTTGTGGCCCTAAAATGTCTTATATATTTCTCTATAGTGAAGCATTCTGACCCAATACACAAGTTTGTTTCAATACCAGAATTAGCTACCTTGCGTGTATGTACTGATAGAAGAAACCAAGTTTTGCCCAGTAACACTGGAAAAATTACAAATGCAGCAATATGAGAGAAGAAACTACAAAATGTAGGGTAAAAAAGATCAGTTAAGAAAATGTGCCAAGTTTAGCAACAGAAGATACTAGCAGTAAAAGAAGTTCGAGTTGATAGGAGATTATGACAGCGTAATAACTGCGTAAGTTTAACTGCCCACCATTAAAACTACTTGATGTATTTTATAAAGTCTTATATGCTAGACTAAAGTTTGCCTTCAGTAAAAATAATTACCTCAAAGCATAGGCTGCAAAGTGTTTTATTTTCATACAGATGCTCTGAACTCTGTCAGTCAGACAAAAAACACTGTATATCACTAGTGAACATCATATCCAGACTACACTCCCCATCATTGTGTCATTAAAAAAAGTGAATGTAAATCACCAACTCAGCTTTCAAACTGATACTTTTAGCTATTGCACAGGACTTCAGTAATTAATTGACGTTAATTCAGTTCAACAAAACTAGGAGTACAAACTACTATCTTTTTTTCATTAATAACTTGCTTTGCTATTGCTCCTTCATTAGTTTTATTCTCAAGAAAAAGTCACAAAGAAGGGAAAAAATGTTTATTCTCTTGGAAAGAAGTTCACAGTTTCACTTGGAGATAAGTATCATGCATCAGGAGGAACACAGTCTTCATTAAGCTCCCAAAACTGCCTTGTCCCTGTCTCTCTATAACAAAAATATGTTTGTAAATGTGGTCTTTCAGTAGGACTCGTTAACTGTTTGAAATTAAATTTAATCCAAAAGCATATTAAAAAAATTGCAAAACAGAACTGGTGTTAAAACTACCATAACAAACATGCTTAACTACATTATATTTATAAATATACCCAGGAGAAGCAATATAGTGTAAGAAATATCAATAATACTAGAAATCCCATGACACTCATTATTTCATAAACTGTTTGACCATTTTGAATTTTAATTTCTAAAACTTAAGTTTACAAACTGAGTCTTTATGGGCATTTAGATTCTGAAATCATCTGCCAAAAAGAACCCTATACATTTAGCTGCACAAAAACTTAACACTACAGTAACTGAACCAGCAAGAATTAAAGCTAGATTAACTTCAGCTGAACCATAACATCTCTTGAGCAAATGGATCTCAACATGACATAAAAAACCATAATATGCAAGTAATTCAATATATCAATTCAAACATCTTCTGAACTATTGCATAAAGGTACAATTAAAATGTGTTTGGATAGTTTACTTGTGATTATATGCTGTATAAAATTTAATATTTCTTTTTTATTCACAGTAAATGTTACAGAAGTCTCCTTTCTGCCTTTGCTGGTAACTATTAGCATTTGCTAACTGAAAATATAATCTGACACTAACAGAAATACTTTACCGCATTGATTCGGCGAGATGCTTTTAGGCAATTTTAACATTCTAAACCAACTACTCAGAAAAGTTTACTCCTGCATTACACACAAGAAAATGGGAACACAGGAAGTTTAGTTGATTTAGAGTCATTATCATATTGGTAGAGACACAAAGTATTCCATAAATCATCTGGTCTTTTCCACTACAATAACAATATCTGATTGGTTTTTAAAACTACAGAGCATAACAGGCATCATTTTAAACACAAAAGATGGTTTACATTAGGAGATGAAGTCAGTGTACCAACAAATACAGCAGTCGTTATCCAGTTCGCGATTCCACATAATCAGCGTCAGATGGGAAAGCGTAATTATTTCATTCTTTCCTTCTGTACTTTCTCACAAGAAAACCTTTAAATACGATAGGTTTGATTTTAAAAGCTAGAAAAAGAAACACCCAATTTGAGACCCAGTTCTAATGTAAGATTTGACCAGAAGTCAGCAAGAGTACCATCCCATATTCGGACTCCTATAAAATCTACTCCCACCTTTATTATGCCTGCCTTGCACCTCAGATTTTTAAATGCTGGTGCTGAAATAGTCCACTTCACTGCCATAAGCAGAGCACCAGCAACGAAACAAGATTTTATTTCCATTTGAGACAAGATCACATCTTTAAGACTCTTAAGAGTCCCTGTATCATCTATCACTGCCCTTGTTTCTGTGTTCTCAGTGCCTCATCACATCTTTAAGACTCTTAAGAGTCCCTGTTTCTGTGTTCTCAGTGCCTTGCAATTTTCTTTTTAATCACTAAAAGATACTGCCTTAATAAAGCCACAGTTTCATCCTCTTTAAGATCCACCTTTCTGAAACATCTGTAAATGCTATTTATCAAGCTAAATATGCTTGTCATGTAACTCCTCAACCATTTCTTTCATTCCCATGTCTTTGAATTCCTTCTTCTTTGTGACCAGATTACTAAAGTAATGAGATGCTGCATCAGCCCTCGATAATATATATAAACATTATTTTAATACAAAGAACTGCAGTTCATTTTTCAGGAATAAAAATGAATGAGAACTACTAAACAAAGCTTCTATCATCCAAAAAACCCGTTGGTACTATTACACATTTTCATAAGGTAAATGTCAATTAAATGTATATACAATCTGCAAGTTTGTATAAGCACAGAAACTGGTGATACAAAACTCTCTTTGCAATAGTTTAACCACAGTAAGAAGTAAAAACTCTACTTACTGAAACAGCTATCATGGTGCTGTCAGGCCGCCATTCTGCTTGTTTATAAGGTCCAAACTGAGAAGCTGCTTTTGATATTTCCTTGTAGCTTACAATTAATACACTGGGCTGGAGGGAAAAAAAAAAAATTAAAATTACATCTCATATCTAGAAGTAAAGGGATGTTTGTTATATTGTGATATAACTGTAAACAACTATGTTTCCTTAACAGTGACAAGATGTTTCACTTGAAAAGGAAGGTTAAAAAATTAGTGCATATTTGACAATGCATTACACAATGGTGCTTTTAAAGGGAATTCATGCAGACCTCTTGACACACTGTCATTCCTAATCTCACTCTTTCAAACCCAAGACTTTCTTCTAGGGAAGAAAGAAGTGAGTAAGCAAGTCTTTACTCAAATTGCAACTCAAAACCAGCAAAAGCTTCCCAAAATAGATAAGAAGCATATCTGGCATTTTACAATCTGCTGCAGAAAAAAATCCAGCATTTTGATATTGTACGTTTTGCTTCTCAGGAGGAATGTAAGGTCAGGCAGAACAGAGGCTGCCACTCACCACTGAACAGTGGAGGTAGATGCTCACAGTATGACAAAAATAGTGAAAAGGAAAAAAAAAAAAAAGGAAAGATAAAAAGAAATATAACCTTTAAAGGAATATAGTAGTACCATTAGCAAAGACTAAACAAATTCTCCAGTGCTCCAGTTAATGCTACTGAAAAGAGATACACAGAACTTCTTGTTCCCACAGTTAAATACATCTGCCACCCTTCTTACACATCATTCAGCTACCTTGGCTATCTTTTCACAAGAGCACTTTCCACAGGGGTTCTTACTCCAAAATCTTTACCCTTCCCAACAATGCCTTTTTAGCACGAAACATGCCTTTTTTTAACCGATGTGAGACTATGACAACATTCACAAGAGACAGCTTAAAGCAAATGTGTTTTAAATGACCAATACTGAAATAGAGGAATTGTACTATTTATAAAACAGTAAGGTAGCAAGTTACCTTCATGAGCAAAGACATCTAACTCAAACTGCTTTAAAACCTACTTCTGCTTCATTATCAGTTGTTGTTGTACATTAAGAACTCCTTTGGAATTTCCACTAACAACGATGAGCGCTGCATCAGCATCAGGACAAAACAACTAAGCAAACAATTAAAAAAACCCACCACAAACCAACACACAAAACCAAACCCACAGTGAAATAATTCTAAATTGTTAATATTTCACTTAATTCTACCTGACCAAATACAACAATCTTTCCCATTTCACTCTTTTAAGCCATAACTATGAGTAATATAAGTAGTCTCAGAACACGGAACTACATAAAATAGTTGTATATCTTGATAGATTTCTTCATAAAAAAACACTGCATCAAATTCTCTCAGCAAGCCTAGACATGGGATATTACCACTTCACTTCTCTAAACACAATCTACTGCATTTGATGTAAATGCAAATCAAGCAGAGATTAAAACCCTAAAATAAGATGTGAATGTTGCTCTGAACAGGTCATCTTTAAATAGGACAAGCAGAACAGCTTTGAACAGCAGCCCTCACAGAAGCAAGTGTCTGCCCTAATTGAGACGTTTCAAGGTCTGCAAAGAAAATGACACAGTAACCAACTGGAGAGAGAGACAATCATTGTTTATTTGACAAAATATTAAAAAAATAAAAATTAGTTTTCCTTAATTTGGATTCTGCTTTTTAACTGCTGCAGGTTAATGTCAAACTGTGCATACTGCGGATTTAACAAGTAGGCCAACAAATACAATGGAAAACTAGTGGACTAAGTTTGAGAAGTAAACACGTAACACTATGTATGCATTCAGATACTTCTTAGTGCTCCTTTTTTTTAGTTGCTCTCTTACCATAAATTCACTTGAACCCAGAAGTAAAGAGGGCAAGACAGGAACACTGCCATTTATAGTCACCCAAAAAGTTACTAAAAATATGCAGTAATACTCTTGCTCAGGCCCGTGGATGCTCCTGTAAGGCACCAGCACTCACATAACTTTTATGCAAAACAAAGTAGTTATCATACCTGTACTAAATATGAATAGCAAAATCATATCCTTCACTAAATTCTAAGAATGTTGCACCAAGTAGCTGATATGTCATACTCAAATCCTTATGTACTGCCAAAACTGACACTTTTTTTTTAAATACTGATTAAGTTACACGGAATCCAGTTATTTCTGCCCAAATAATACTCAATAACATTCTGAATGTTTTGCCCAGCCTATCCATAGCCAACTTGTTCAGCTCTGAACTCCACTTATTTTGCTCTTTTTATTGTAAATACAGATTCAAAGTAATGAGAATTCTAAACCCAAGTAAATTTCACAACCCTTAATACTTCCCTCTCTCTTCTACAGGGTTCTCACCTTTAATGCTACCAATTCACTATTACTAATTTACTTTCCAAAGAATTTTTTACATTTAATTACAGCTTTCAGACACTGAGTATCTGGAAGACTAACAGCATTTTCACAACTGTTATGTCTAGGGAGAAGATTCTACTATTTGCTGAGAGCACACAACAGTATTACAAATTGACAACATCGCATATTATGTACGGGTTTGGGTTTTTAAACGTAACATCAAGACAGGAACCTGCATGGCTGTAGGCAAGTGTTAAAATCCTAATATTCTCATCCCCTAACAATTTAGTATTGGAGACATAAATCTCATTTAGAAACAAGAGGCAATTTCTTTCAAAACCACAAATGTTCTGTTTGGTTTTATAAGACAAATGCTGCAACACTTCATTAGGCTGTAGGCAGAAGACAAAAATAAAAAACAAGCTGTTCTGATGAGCTTATAATCTAAGGGATAAAGACAAGGCTGGGAGAAAACAGAACAAAAGTCTGGTGATACTGTACACTTTATTTTGTCATTAGATGGCCTGTGCTCCACTTTAAAGGCTGAAGCTTTTTAGGTTTCTAAGCTAATAAACCAGAAAGATTAAACTGAGAAAATAAAAGCATGCATGCCTGCATGCATAAGGAACTGGAAAATTTATTAGTATGGGCCAGAAGGAAAAAAAAAAAAAAAAAATTAAAAAACCCCACTAAAATCCATTTTGTCAGTAACAGAGACACAAGGTGGTGATAAAAGAATTTCTAAAAGCAGGGTTAATTATAAAAACATAGCTCCTTTAATTCTGTTGTAAAGGCAGCTGGAAAGCTTAGAATCAGCAGAGTATCCATCCAAACAACACAGCAGAGCAGAGACAGCTCCCAACACTGTGCTTCGCGTAAGCTACTATGAGAGAGTTCAAGAAACCAAAGTGTATCAGAACTGTCAATCACTCCCTCTCCCAAGTGAAAGTTTCCAGTTAATGTACCACTCAAAAACTTTGCCAACAAGAAAGGCCATATTCTGTAGATCTTTGCTGCTCCTCAGCCCCATGAATTGCCAAGTGCTTAAATCTGGACTAAACAGAATTGTGTGTGAAGGAGAACAGACTCTCTGACCTCATCTCTGATCTCATTCTGGCAAACGACTCAGGCACATGCAACTAAATGGACATTCAAAACTCCAAACATTCTGTGATTCTGTGTATGAGTTTTTTTGCTTTTCACTTCATGCAACTAATTCTGAGATGTCTTTCAGGGTGCATGTATTCTATACTAATCCATGAGACTCTGAAAACCTAGTAAGGCCCACTGAATACTCACGTGACAATTTTACATTCCACATAAGAAATCCATCAGTCTAACAGGTAATGTCTCACTTCTTTAATTATGTAACCACAAATACATATTTATAATAGAAGCAACAGCACAACTGCTACTGTTATTGACGTATAAAAAGAAATGGCCTTCTTGGACAAGTGTCTGCTGGCTATCAGTAAGTGGTTAGCATCTCGGGGATTCAATTACTAAGGAAAAAATACAGCAGAAGGGGCAAGACATCTTAGTTTGCACTGATGCTATCTGTGTTACGTTGTTCACAATACACAACCACTTACATCATTATCAAGACATCTGTTGTCCATTTTGCAATAAATTTCAGAAAAAAATGCCACAGAGATGGTATCTCATCCTATCTAGGAAAAAGCCCCATACAATAATTCAGCAGATTATCCTGGTGTTACTGTTCTGAGATGAAATCATAATCCTCGAAGCATGGCAAGAACTTTTTTTTTTCTTTTAATGGCCACTTGTAATAAAAAAGATTACAAAAACAACTGCATATTTTTTAATGTATTTATTCAAGTATCATATGAACTATAAGCACTGGTGTCTCGTAACTCCTTTTATAGTGTGCCAAAATTCCAGGTTACAGAGATCACTTCTCTAACAGAAGCACAGCCTCGTTTTGTCCAATTTGTTTAAATAACGTGTGTGCTTAGATTTAAAGCACGTATCAAGTTCAACTCTAATACTGCAACAGGTAGAGACTGAAAAGTGCACAAGAGTGAGTTATAAGAGCTGTCTGAATATAGACTTATTCAGCATTTATAATGAATACAAATTAGACAACCTAGGACTGACATGCATGCTTTCCCATAAGCTTATAGTTTATTTGGGTGATCTGATTCAACATCACATCATCACAAAAAAAAAAAAAACAGGAAAGTTTAAAAATTTGGGTAGATTTAAATCATAAGCTGACAAGCACCTAGGTAATTAAGAAATGCTCCTCAAAAGGAGCAGCTGGGGCAAGCTACTCTTGGCTTCAAAGAGCTTACAAAACTGGTTTTGACTGGCAGAGTAATAGCAGACAGTCCAGCAACCTTGAGGAGTGTTCATTAAATATTCAAAGCCGGTACTTATTCCTGTCATTGCCACAAGTTTGTTAAGATTAAAGAAAGGAAATGCTAAACTATATTTATACATACAAGTACATCATCAGACTATTCTTGTTGCACACAACTCACTCTTCAACACTTACAAGGGGAACTCCATTCATCTACCACACCTTCTTCCTCAGTTGTATACATCTTCCCCTACATATATAGTGAAGGTGTATAGGTGAAGTTGTACACATCTTCACCTACAGACCTGAGGGTAGGTATCTAGAATTCTCTGTACTGCCTCAAGCTCTTATTTCATGAGATAACCAAACCAATATAAAGATTAAAAGCCACTACTGTTAAAGGAGTAACACTTTATATGAACCAACTACAATGCTCCTTTGATCCCTTCATCAGCAGAATAAAACAGGCTTCTATTCATTCAGCAAGCTGAACAAGCCTGTAAAAGCCAACACTAGTCCACCATAAGAGCCACCAAAATACAGGTGCAAACAGAAGATCAGACACTTAGGACTGCACAGCTGCCTCGTGAAACCTCACCTTTTGATCCCAAGTCAAACTACTAAACATCAATTACCTTATTTTATCATTTCAGAAAATTCCTTTCATGAATTGGGGTTGCTCATTTCAAGCATCCAAGTACTTAACATTACCAGAGAGAAAACACTGACAAGCTTTCCAGTGCTGTCAATGAAAAGTGTTTCATTGGCTCCTAGTGTCAAGGAATCTTCTGAGGTACCCAGGCCAAAAATTTATCCTAAGAAAGATATTCAGAACATCGGTCTCCAAAGTGGGATGCATTTAATACAAGCCATTGGGGTCAGAGAAGAAAATATTTTTTGTACTGTTAATAAAATAAAGTATAATTTTTAAATGTGTTTATTTCAGCTTTACCTCATTCTAGGGTTTTTTGGGGGTTTGTTTTGGTTTTTTTTCCCCCCAACACTGGAATTTGGCTTCCTGAAGATGTGTTGGATGCCCCAAGCCTGTCAGTGTTTAAGAGTTATTTGGACAATGCACTTAACAACACACTTTAACTTTTGGTCAGCCCGGAAGTGGTCAGGCAGTTGGCCTAGATGATCTCTTTGAACTGAAAAACTGAAATAGTCTATTCTACTTTATTTTTTAATTTCTATATTGTGTATGCTTGATAATGTGCATGCTAGTACAGTAGCCCATGCATATAATAAATAAATAAATAAATAAATACATGTACACATGTTGGGGGTGCATGCTCAAGAATCTTTCACCAATAATGGTGCATGACCAAAAACGTTCACCACTCATCAGTAGTCTTTTCTATCCACAGTCCAACCTCTCCCTACAAAATAACATGTAAAACAGTCAAGGACTTTTTGGCTCAAAACCACAAAATCCAGAATTACATCTGTTTTTACCTACATCATTTACCCCCGTTTCTGATCTTAATACCTACACTGTTTCCAATCCAGAAAACACTACCTATTTTGGAATAAACTTTCCTTAGTTCCATGAGTTCTTAGCACATGGTAGGTGTAAAGGAGTTTTAAACATTGCCACCTCACTAGAAAAATACACATACTCAATTAAAATTCACATGTCTGGAAATATTTCAAAGGGCCCCCTGTTCTTGAAAAATTCAAAACAGAACTTCACCAGCCTCATCACCTCATTCTTACATGAAACTTTCCATATATAGTTGAGATAGTAATAAGTCTTAACACGAACATTAGCCTGAAGGCTTTTCTACTTCCAGAAACATAGTTCAACCTGACCAGAACTGAGCCTTGTTCCAAAGAAGGTACTTCTGACAAATAAAAACATTTTCTATAATGCAGTAATTTCAGTTTGTTTTATAAAAGTCCAACATATGATTTTAAGTGTCACCTTCAAAAACAAACAAGAAAAAAATCACCCCCCCCTCAAAAAAAAACAAAACAAAACAAAAAAACAAAAAGCCACAGAAAGCCCCCCACCCAAAACCCCAGCTGTATGCATAAAAATAATTCAAGAGATTCCTTAAAAAACACCCTTAACAGAAACCTTTGTCTTACAGGATTTTGCTAAAGGATGGATGTCCACGGAGGTGGTAGGACTGTAGCACGCCTTTTAGTCTAAGATCAGACAGTGATCAAGCCTGGCAAAGTCAGCAACTTCCTCAAAAGCACCCATTACATACTGAATTAAAATATATTTTAAAAATTTTAATGACCTGTAAGTTTGCTCAGCTTTTCTATATGAATTCTTTCAGTGCTCTGTCTGTAGGCAGTTATACAACATCTAACATTTCAAAACAAGTCCAAGCATGTAAGTTAATGAACACCATCCCCAGGAATAGATCATAAACCAAACTGCATTCTAGACAACGGGACACATCTTGACAAGCATTCTACAAGCCTGTTCTTTTTTATATATTTTCCTGGAAAAGAAAATCTGTTGTTCTGTATTGACAGTCTATAACTACAGGTTTATTAACTGGCAAAAGCTAGAAGAGCGTACACTTTTATCTACACCACGTCCTACAAACCTAGGAGAACAGAGGCCACATGACGATGTTCACACACCACAGTTATGGGCTGTTATGTCCCAGCTGGATACGTGCACAGGTTACAAAAACAGCATCAGCACTCCACCCAGGAACTAATGAACAGCTACGCAGAGGCGAAGTGATGAAATCTCAGCATAACTTAAAGCAAGATTTTAAGGCTATGACTGTCATTTGATGTCTTTCAGTATCAGCTTTCTAAAATTGGTTTGTTAGTTTTCTCCTGTAATCTGAGATAAACTCTATAAATTATCTGGAGTTGGACATATTTATAGACAGATTTAGCATCTGATTTAGGCAGCACTTAGAAGGATTCAGCATCAAAATTTAAAGTCAATATCACAGCTGATTCACTGACTCCACCAAATCAAATTGCCAAACAGCATTTTTGTTACCACGTTAATTCAAAGTCAGTTAAAAGCAAGGCATTTAACGTCAATTACTCACGTAGTCTCAAACTGGATGTTGCCAGAGCAGCAATTTCCATGCAAAAGCCATGGCAATTCTTCTGTTTAGGGCTGCAAAACTTTTAAAAACTTTTCATAAAATGCCAACTTTGTGAACTTCTGTGTTATGTATATCAACACACAGAATGCTGTGGTCTGTTCTGTGTTTTATAAAAAGTGGTTTGTATCTCCTACATTCGTATGTTCTTTACTATAAAATACATAACATATGAAGGCAGGAGAAGCATATTTGCAAAAAACACTGCTAGTTACACTCTTTACATTAAGCTTAAGCGCTATTTAAAGTCAAAGTAAGAATAAGAAGTTGGTTAGAAGTCTCGTTTTAAGGAATAACAGGTGTTAACTCCCAAGTAGATTGTCCTTACCATATTTCCTTAACACTACTTTGCCATCAGTAAACATCGCAGCTTAACCACTCAGATTCACAAATAATGAAGTATTCTGTAAGCTTTAGTCCCACATTCTACAGCCCTTTCTGCAACAGGAAGGAAAATAAAAAAGCTTTTTACAGAAGAGAGGGCTTTCTGGGTGTGAGAGCAGGGGCTGAGAGCTGGCAGGAGGATGGATACTCACTCTGCAGTACCAGATGCTTAGCTGAGATGGGGACAACACTGCGAAGAAAGCTCTCTGGGGATCCGTCTGGATGTGAAGAGGTTGCTCCAGGGACTCCAGAGGACACAACAGCCTCTTGGGCCAGCCGCTGAGAAAGTACATGGCTGTGGATTTCCCTCTTCCCGAGAAGCGGGCTCTCAGCCTACTCTAGCCTAGGCGGGGGACGGCGGGGACATCAGCCGAAGGGGAGGTGCAGGAGGGTTCGCTGCCCACTCGACGGCTTCCGGACGAAGGGCTCTGACCACCGGCCCGGGGCCGACCACGCATAATCACCAGCACAGCGACGGGTCCCCGGCTCAGCACCGCCGCCCGCACCTGGGAGGTGTGGGGGGGGCGGCCCAGGCCTGCGC